>NC_053027.1:184678297-184846787 GCF_003073215.2 Triticum urartu | reverse complement strand
CTAACAACATTGCAATCATGCTCATCATTCAAAGATTTAGTGCCAAACATATTAATGCATTCTTCTTCTAACACTTTGGCACAATTTTCCTTTCCATCATACGAAAGATATTAAAAAGATGAAGCGTGTGAGGCAAACTCAATTCCATTTTTTTGTAGTTTTCTTTTATAAACTAGACTAGTGCTAAAACAAGAAACAAAAAGATTCGATTGCAAGATCTAAAGATATACCTTCAAGCGCTAACCTCCCCGGCAACGGTGCCAGAAAAGAGCTTGATGTCTACTACACAACCTTCTTCTTGTAGACATTGTTGGGCCTCCAAGTGCAGAGGTTTGTAGGACAATAGCAAATTTCCCTCAAGTGAATGACCTAAGGTTTATCAATCCGTGGGAGGCGTAGGATGAAGATGGTCTGTCTCAAGCAACCCTGCAACCAAATAACAAAGAGTCTCTTGTGTCCCCAACACACCCAATACAATGGTAAATTGTATAGGTGCACTAGTTCAGCGAAGAGATGGTGATACAAGTGGTATATGGATGGTAGATAAAGGTTTTTGTAATCTGAAAATATAAAAACAGCAAGGTAACTAATGATAAAAGTGAGCACAAACGGTATTGCTATGCGTTGAAACAAGGCCTAGGGTTCATACTTTCACTAGTGTAAGTTCTCTCAACAATAATAACATAATTGGATCATATAACTTTCCCTCAACATGCAACAAAGAGTCACTCCAAAGTCACTAATAGCGGAGAACAAACGAAGAGATTATGGTAGGGTACGAAACCACCTCAAAGTTATCCTTTCTGATCAATCTATTCAAGAGTTCGTAGTAAAATAACATGAAGCTATTCTTTCCGTTCAATCTATCATAGAGTTCGTACTAGAATAACACCTTAAGACACAAATAAAAAAAACCTAATGTCACCTAGATACTCCAATGTCACCTCAAGTATACGTGGGTATGATTATATGATATGCATCACACAATCTCAGATTCATCTATTCAAACAAACACAAAGTACTTCAAAGAGTGCCCCAAAGTTTCTACCAGAGAGTCAAGACGAAAACGTGTGCCAACCCCTATGCATAGATTCCCAAGGTCACGGAAGCCGCAAGTTGATCACCAAAACATACATCAAGTGGATCATAGAATACCCCATTGTCACCACAGGTATCCCACGCAAGACATACATCAAGTGTTCTCAAATCCTTAAAGACTCAATCCGATAAGATAACTTCAAAGGGAAAACTCAGTCCATTACAAGAGAGTAGAGGGGGATAAACATCATAAGATCCAACTATAATAGCAAAGCTCGTGATACATCAAGATCGTACCACCTCAAGGACATGAGAGAGAGAGATCAAACACATAGCTACTGGTACATACCCTTAGCCCCGATGGTGAACTACTCCCTCCTCATCATGGAGAGCACCGGTATGATGAAGATGGCCATCCGAGAGGGATTCCCCCTCCGACAGGGTGCCGGAACGGGTCTAGATTGGTTTTCGGTGGCTACGGAGGCTTCTGGTGGCGGAACTCCCGATCTATTGTTGTCTTTGAAGTTTTTAGGGTATATGGGTATATACGGGAGGAAGAAGTACGTCGGTGGACCTTCGGGCTGTCCACGAGACAGGGGGCGCGCCCAGGGGGTGGGCGCGCCCCCCACCCTCGTGGGCAGCCCGGGACTCTCCTGGTCCATCTCCAATACTCTGTGGGCTTCTTCTGGTCCAAAAATAAGTTCCGTGAAGTTTCAGGTCAATTGGACTCCGTTTGATTTTCCTTTTCTGCGATACTCTAAAACAAGGGAAAAACAGAAACTGGCACTGGGCTCTAGGTTAATAGGTTAGTCCCAAAAATCATATAAAATATCATATAAATGCATATAAAACATCCAAGGTTGATAATATAATAGCATGGAACAATCAAAAATTATAGATACGTTGGAGACATATCATGAGGTAACTATACCTGCTACCTTGTTGGAAAGTAGTTCATCACTGAAATCAGTTTAAGTGATTCCTACACCAGTAAGTGAGGAAGCTAATGATGATGATCATGAAACTTCTGATCAAGTTACTACCGAACCTCGTAGGTCAACCAGAGTAAGATCCGCACCAGAGTGGTATGGTAATCCTGCTCTGGAAGTCATGTTACTTGACCATGACGAACCTACGAACTATGAGGAAGCGATGATGATCCTAGATTCCGCAAAATGGCTTGAGGCCATGAAATATGAGATGGGATCCATGTATGAGAACAAAGTATGGACTTTGATTGACTTTCTCGATGATCGGTGAGTCATTGAGAATAAATGGATCTTCAGGAGGAAGACAGACGTTGATAGTAGTGTTACTATCTACATAGCTCGAATTGTCGCAAAATGTTTTCGACAAGTTCAAGGTGTTGACTACGATGAGATTTTCTCACTCGTATTGATGCTTAAAAGTCTGTCCGAATCATGTTAGCAGTTGCCGCATTTTATGAAATCTGGCAAATGGATGTCAAAACTGCATTCCTTAATGGATTTCTTAAAGAAGAGTTGTATATGATGCAATCAGAAGGTTTTGTCGATCCTAAAGGTACTAACAAAGTGAGCAAGCTCCAGCGATCCATCTATGGACTGGTCCAAGCATCTCAGAGTTGGAATATATGCTTTGATAAAGTGATCAAAGCATATGGTTTTATATAGACTTGCGGTGAAGCCTATAGTTACAAGAAAGTGAGTGGGAGCACTATAGCATTTCTGATAAGTATATGTGAATGACATATTGTTGATCGGAAATAATGTAGAATTTTCTGGAAAGCACAAAGGAGTGTTTGAAAGGAGTTTTTCAAAGAAAGACCTCGGTGAAGCTACTTACATATTTAGCATCAAGATCTATAGAGATAGATCAAGACGCTTGATATATTTTCAATGAGTACATACCTTGACAAGATTTTGAAGTAGTTCAAAATGGAACAGTCAAAGAAGGAGTTCTTGCCTGTGTTGCAAGGTGTGAAGTTGACTAAAGACTCAAAACCCGACCATAGCAGAAAATAGAAAGAGAGTGAAAAGTCATTCCCTATGCCTCAGTCATAGGTTCTATAAAGTATGTTATGCTGTGTACCAGATCTATTGTGTACCTCACCATAAGTTTGGCAAGAGGGTACAATAGTGATCTAGGAGTGGATCACTGGACAGTGGTCAAAAATATCCTTAGTGGAATAAGGAAATGTTTCTCGGTTATGGAGGTGACAAAGAGTTCGTCATAAAGAGTTACGTCGATGCAAGCTTTGACACCGATCTAGATGACTCTAAGTATCGATCTAGATACATATTAAAAGTGGGAGCAATTAGCTAGAGTAGCTTCGTGCAAAACATTGTAGACATAGAAAATTTGCAAAATATATATGGCTCTGAATGTGGCAGACCCGTTGACTAAATTTCTTTCATAAGCAAAACATGATCACTCTTTGGGTGTCAATCATATAGCGATGTGAACTAGATTATTGAATCTAGTAAACCCTTTGGGTGTTACTCACATGGAGATGTGAACTAATCACATAAAGATGTGAACTATTGGTGTTAAATCACATGACGATGTGAACTAGATTATTGACTCTAGTGTAAGTGGGAGACTGAAGGAAATATGCCCTAGAGGCAATAATAAAGTTGTTATTTATATTTCCTTATATCATGATAAATGTTTATTATTCATGCTAGAATTGTATTAACCGGAAACTTAGTACATGTGTGAATACATAGACAAACAGAGTGTCACTAGTTTGCCTCTACCTGACTAGCTCGTTGAATCAATGATGGTTATGTTTCCTAACCATAGACATGAGTTGTCATTTGATTAACGGGATCACATCATTAGAGAATGATGTGATTGACTTGACCCATCCGTTAGCTTAGCACGATGATCGTTCAGTTTGTTGCTATTGCTTTCTTCATGACTTATACATGTTCCTATGACTATGAGATTATGCAACTCCCGAGTACCGGAGGAACACTTTGTGTGCTACCATACATCAAATCGTAACTGGGTGATCATAAAGGTGCTCTACAGGTGTCTCCAATGGTACTTGTTGAGTTGGCATAGATCGAGATTAGGATTTGTCACTCCGATTGTCGGAGAGGTATCTCTGGGCCCTCTCGGTAATGAAAATCACTATAAGCCTTGCAAGCATTTTGACTAATGAGTTAGTTGTGGGATGATACATTACAGAACGAGTAAAGAGACTTGCCGGTAACGATATTGAACTAGGTATGAGATACCGACGATCGAATCTCGGGCAAGTAACATACCGATGACAAAGGGAACAACGTATATCATTATGCGGTTTAACCGATAAAGATCTTCATAGAATATATAGGAGCCAATATGAGAATCTAGGTTCCTCTATTGGTTATTAACCGGAGACATGTCTCGGTCATGTCTACATAGTTCTCGAACACGTAGGGTCCGCATGCTTAACGTTCGGTGACGATTGGTATTATAAGTTTAAGTGATTTGATGTATCGATGGTTGTTGGAGTCCCGGATGAGATCACGGACATGACGAGGAGTCTCGAAATGATCGAGCCGTAAAGATCGATATATTGGAAGGCTATATTCGGACATCGGAAAGGTTCCGAGTGATCCGGGTATTTTCGGAGTACCGGTGGAGTTACGGAATACGGGAGTACATATGGGCCTTAGTGGGCTTTAAGGAAAAAAGAGGGGAATCCACGAGGGCTGGCCGCGCATCCCCATGGGCCTAGTCCGAATTGGACTAGGGGAGGGGTTGCGCCCCCTCTTTCCTTCTCCTCCCCTTCTCCTTCCTTCCCCCTCCTAGTAGGACTAGGAAAGGAGGAATCCTACTCCTACTAGGAGGAGGATTCCTTCCCCCCTTGGCGCGCCTAGAGAGGGCGGCCGGCCTCCCCTCCCTCCTTTATATACGTGGGGGGCACCCTAGGACACACAAGTTGATGAGTTGATCTTTTAGCCGTGTGCGGTGCCCCCCTCCACCATAATCCACCTCGGTCATATCGTAGCGGTGCTTAGGTGAAGCCCTGTGTCAGTAGCATCATCATCACTGTCATCACGTCGTTGTGCTGACGGAACTCTCCCGCGAAGCTCTGCTGGATCGTGAGTTCATGGGATGTCACCGAGTTGCACGTGTGCTGAACTTGGAGGTGTCGTGCGTTCGGTACATGGATCGGTCAGATCGTGAAGACGTACGACTACATCAACCGCGTTCACGTAACGCTTCCTCTTGCGGTCTAGGAGGGTACGTGGACGACACTCTCCCCTCTCGTTGCTATGCATCACCATGATCTTGCATGTGCGTAGGATTTTTTTTGAAATTAGTACGTTCCCCAACATGTCCGGCCAAAGGGGATCGAGCATGTTGGGTTATGTGGTGTACCCCCGCGGGGAAGTTTATCTATTCAAATAGCCGTGTCCCTCGGTAAAAGGACGACCCGGAGTTGTACCTTGACCTTATGACAACTAGAACCAGACACTTAATAAAACACACCCTTTCAAGTGCCAGATACAACCCGGTGATCACTCTCTAACAGGGCAACGAGGAGAGGATCGCCGGGTAGGATTATGCTATACAATGATACTTGGTGAACTTACCATCTACTCTCTTCTATATGCTTCAAGATGGAGGCTGCCAGAAGCGTAGTCTTCGATAGGACTAGCTATCCCCCTCTTATTCTGGCATTCTGCAGTTCAGTACACAGATACTATCCATTTCATTGATACCAATGCATATGTAGTGTAGATCCATGCTTGCGAGTACTTTGGATGAGTACTCACAGTAGCTTTGCTACTTCTTTTCCCCCTTTCCTGGTTATTGCGATCATATGATGGAGTCCGGGAGCCAGAGGATCCCGAGGATGATTCGACAGGGAGTTCGTCTTCGAGGAGTAGTTAGGAGGTCCCAGGCAGGAGGCCTTGCCTTTTCGATCGTTGCTACTTTTGTGGTAGCCATCTTATGGTGGCACCTTGTTTAACTTATGTCTGTACTCAGATATTATTGCTTCTGCTGACTCTTGTATATTCAAGCTTATGTATTCGAGCCCTCAAGGCCCCTGGCTTGTAATATGAAGCTTGTATTATTTTAATTTGTATCTAGAGTTGTGTTGTGATATCTTCCCATGAGTCCTTGATCTTGATCGTACACATTTGCGTGTATGATTAGTGTACGGACAAATTGGGGGCGTCACACTAATCTATCTACTGGCTTCTCTCTCAAACACACACACATGTACACTACTCGACACCGAAGGAGTAGGGTGGCACCTCAATCTTGATAGTAATCTATCTACTGGCTTCTCTCTCAAGCACACACGCATTCACACACACACACTCACTAGTTGTGCCTCTCTGCCTACTGCGCGCACAATCTCGATACGTCTTTCTCTCCCCCCCCCCCACCCCCCACAATGACAGCAGAAGGGTGACAACTCGATCTTGATCTTAATCTATCAATTGGTTTCTCTCTCTCTCTCTCACACACACACTGTAACAACCCGAGACCGACGCTCCAGATGCCTTCCATGTATTTTGCGTTTCGCAGTGTGATTTGTTTGTTTGTTGCATTGCATCATCTCATCATTTGCATTGCATCGGCACTCCGTTGCCGTCATTGTTTTCAAAACTCGTAGCCATTCGTTGTTGCCGCTTCTTCCTCGCCTTCATTGACCTTTCTCAGACCAATCGTTCTTTTGTTGTCCGACCAATTCACCCCTCTTTGCACAGTGCAGACCCCCCTCTCGCGCGTCTGAAAACTGTCCCGAACCTGACCCGGGCTGTCATGACCGATGGGTCCGGATCATCGTCAAACATCCCTAAAACATCTCCGGTTTCTCTTTTGGACCTTCCTAGTCTATTTTTCTCATTCGTCCCATTATAATCGTAGGGGTAAGATAACCGCTAACCAAATCCTCGTGCTATATGAACAGATAACCCTAGCCTAGCCTCCCGTCCCATCCATGCTTTCCCATCGCGGCGCCGCCACCCACTCTTCCTTGCTCCTTGGGATCTTGCCCGATCCACTGGATCGAGCCACCCGACCATCCTCCTCCTTCCTCGTTTACCCCATCGGGCCAACCACCTCCTCCCCTCGATCCACCCAGATCCAACCACATCTCGCAGCCACCCACCAATCCAACTCCACCCAGCCGTACCGTGATACGTGTCCGTCATATCTACTTTTCCAAACACTTTTGCCCTTGTTTTGGACTCTAACTTGCATGATTTGAATGGAACTAACCCGGACTGACGCTGTTTTTAGCAGAATTGCCATGGTGTTATTTTTGTGCAAAAATAAAAGTTCTCGGACTGACCTGAAAATCAACAGAGAATTATTTTGGAATATATAAAAAAATACTGGAAGAAAGATCCATGTCAGGGGGGCCACCACCTATCCACGAGGGTGGGGGCGCACCCCCCTGCCTCGTGGGCCCCCTAACACTCCATCGACCTCAACCTTGACTCCATATATTCACTTTCGGGGAGAAAAAAATCAGAGAGCAGGATTCATTGCGTTTTACGATACGGAGCCGCCGCCAAGCCCTAAACTCTCTCGGGAGGGCTGATCTGGAGTCCGTTCGGGGCTCCGGAGAGGGGAATCCGTCGCCATCGTCATCATCAACCTTCCTCCATCACCAATTTCATGATGCTCACCGTCGTGCGTGAGTAATTCCATCGTAGGCTTGCTGGACGGTGATGGGTTGGATGAGATTTATCATGTAATCGAGTTAGTTTTGTTAGAGTTTGATCCCTAGTATCCACTATGTTCTGAGATTGATGTTGCTATGACTTTGCTATGCTTAATGCTTGTCACTAGGGCCCGAGTGCCATGATTTCAGATCTGAACCTATTATGTTTTCATCAATATATGAGAGTTATTGATCCTATCTTGCAAGTCTATAGTCACCTACTATGTGTTATGATCCGGCAACCCCGAAGTGACAATAATCGGGACCACTCCTGGTGATGACCGTAGTTTGAGGAGTTCATGTATTCACTATGTGTTAATGCTTTGGTCCGGTACTCTATTAAAAGGAGGCCTTAATATCCCTTAGTTTCCAATAGGACCCCGCTGCCATGGGAGGGTAGGACAAAAGATGTCATGCAAGTTCTTTTCCATAAGCACGTATGACTATATTTGAAATACATGCCTACATTACATTGATTAACTGGAGCTAGTTCTGTGTCACCCTAGGTGATGACTGTTACATGATCGATTGCATCCGGCATAATTCTCCATCACCGATCCATTGCCTACGAGCCTTTCCATATATCGTTCTTCGCTTATTTACTTTTCTGTTGCTATTGTTACAATCACTACAAAATCCAAAAATATTACTTTTGCTACCATTACCTTTTGCCACTGTTACCACTACTATCATATTACTTTGCTACTAAACACTTTGCTGCAGATATTAAGTTCCCAGGTGTGGTTGAATTGACAACTCAGCTACTAATACTTGAGAATATTCTTTGGCTCCCCTTGTGTCAAGTCAATAAATTTGGGTTGAATACTCTATCCTCGAAAACTGTTGCGATCCCCTATACTTGTGGGTTATCAAGACTATTTTCTGGCGCCGTTGCCGGGGAGCATAGCTCTATTCTTTGAGTCACTTGGGATTTATATCTATATATCACTATGAAGAACTTGAAAGATCAAATAACCAAGATCTATTCCTCAACTACGAGTGGAGGTAAGGAACTGCCATCTAGCTCTGCACTCGATTCACCTTCTGTTATGAGTAAACTTGCGACATCCAAACCTACTTCTGCTATTAATTCTGATATGTCGCATGTTATTGATGATGCCACTTTTGCTTTGCATGATACTTATGATGAAACTACTTCTATGCTTGATACTATAGTGCCACTTTGTGAATTTCTTGATGAACAACTTGCTAGGGCTAGAGAGAATGAAATTATTGAAACTGATAACATAGATGAAAGTGATGATGAAGATTCTCCCCCTAAATATGAATTGCATGTTGTTCCTGAGGGTTATGTTATGGATGAAGAAACTGCTAGAGACTTTCTTGCTTGCAATGATAGGAGTGATCTTAAGAAACTATTAGTTAAGCTGAAACAAAAATCTCTGAATGCTAGGATAAAATATGATCCTGCTTATGCTACTTCACCTATCTTTTTTACTGATAAGGATTATGAATTCTCTGTTGATCCTGAGTTAATTACTTTGGTTGAATCTGATCCTTTCTATGGCTATGAATCTGAAACTGTTGTGGCACATCTTACTAAATTAAATGATATAACTACCCTGTTTACTAATGATGAGAAAACTCGCTACTATTATATCCTTAAATTATTTCCGTTCTCTTTAAAGGATGATGCTAAGATATGGTTCAATTCTCTTGATCCTGGTTGTGTGCGTAGTCCCCAGGATATGATTTACTACTTCTCTGCTAAATATTTCCCCGCTCATAAGAAACAAGCCGCTTTAAGGGGAATATATAATTTTGTGCAAATTGAAGAAGAGAGTCTCCCACAAGATTGGGGAGGCTTCTCCAATTACTTAATGCTTTGCCTGATCATCCTCTCAAGAAAAATGAAATACTTAATATCTTTTATAATGGACTAACCGATGCTTCCAGAGATTACCTGAATAGTTGTGCTGGTTGTGTTTTCAGGGAAAGAACTATTGATGAAGCTGAAATTCTATTGAATAATATGTTGACTAATGAAAGTAATTGGACACTTCCTGAACCAACTCCTAAGCCAACTCTGAAGAAAAGGGGTATTCTATTTCTCAGTCCTGAAGATATGCAAGAGGCAAAGATATCTATGAAATAAAAAGGTATAAAAGCTGAAGATGTTAATAATTTACCTCCTATTGAAGAAATACATGGTCTTGATTTACCGCCTGTTGGAGAAACACATGGTCTTGATAACCCAACATAGGTAGCAAAGGTAAATTCTCTTTATAGATATAATAAAGCTGAAATCCCTCCTACTAAGTTTGCTAGCCAATGCTTAGATGAGTTTGATGATTTTATGGTTAAGCAAGAAGACTTCAATGCTTATGTTGGTAGAAAATTGAAACATAATGATTATATGATTGAACACTTGAGTGATTATATGGCTAATGTTAAAGGTGAACTTAAACTTATTAGTAAACATGCTTCTATGGTTACCACTCAAGTAGAACAAGTACTTAAAGCTCAGAATGATTTGCTCAATGAATTAAATAATAAGAATGATAATGTTGTTAGTGTTATGACTAGAGGTGGTAAAGTGACCCAGGAACCTTTGTATCCTGAGGACCACCCTAAGAGAATTGAGCAGGATTCTTAGAGAAATAACGTTGATGCACCTAGTCCTTCTAAGAGGAAGAAAAAGAAAAATGATAGGACTTTGCATGCTTCTAGTGAACCTGTTGTAGACACACCTGAGAATCCTAATGATATTTCTATTTCTGATGCTAAAACACAATCTGGTAATGAACATGAACCTAGTGATAATGTTAATGATGATGTTCATGATGATGCTCAACCTAGCAATAATAATGATGTAGAGATTGAACATGTTATTGATCTTGATAACCCACAATCAAAGAATCAACGTTATGATAAGAGAGACTTTGTTGCTAGGAAGCACGGTAAAGAAAGAGAACCATGGGTTCAGAAAACCATGCCTTTTCCTCCTAAACCATCCAAGAATAAGGATGATGAGGATTTTGAGCGCTTTGCTGAAATGATTAGACCTATCTTTTTGCGTATGTGTTTGACTGATATGCTTAAAATGAATCCTTATGCTAAATATATGAAGGAATTTGTTACTAATAAGAGAAAGATACCGGAATCTGAAATTTCCACCATGCTTGCTAATTATACTTTTAATGGTGGAATACCGAAGAAACTAGGAGATCCCGGAGTACCCACTATACCATGCTCCATTAAAAGAAACTATGTTAAAACTGCTTTATGTGATCTTGGAGCTGGTGTTAGTGTTATGCCTCTCTCTTTATACCGTAGACTTGATTTGAATAAGTTGACACCTACTGAAATATCTTTGCAAATGGCTGACAAATCAACTGCTATACCTGTCGGTATTTGTGAGGATGTGCCTGTTGTGGTTGCAAACGTTACTATTTTAACGGACTTTGTTATTCTTGATATTCCCGGGGACGATAGTATGTCTATTATTCTTGGAAGACCCTTTTTGAATACTGCAGGGGCTGTTATTGATTGCACCAAAGGCAATGTCACTTTTCATGTTAATGGTAATGAGCATACGGGACACTTTCCGAGGAAACAACCTCAAGTCCACAGTATCAATTCTATTGGAAAATTTTCAACAATTACTATTGGAGGTTTTGAATTTCCTCTTCCTACTGTCAAAAAGAAATATGATATTCTTATTGTTGGGGATGTGCATATCCCCGTTGAGGTAACCTAGTGTTATTCGAAAATTCTCCGGTTCCATGTTATTCGGAATGAGTTTGTTAACAAGACCTGATCAACCTTGTTAGTGGATTCCTTTTGATGAGCATGAGATGGATGAATTTAGAAAACACAACTCTCTGTACCCTCTTTTTACTTTCTGTTATTTGTATTAAATAAAGAAAAAATAGTATTTTTCTGTCTATTTTCTGAATTGTCTATGCAATAAAAAATACGCTGAAAATACAAGTTCTCCAAATGCCCTGAAAATTAAATATGTTTTTTCTAGAATATTTGAGAATATCTGGCACTGGGGACACACCAGGGGGAGCAAGCACCTGGCCACGAGGGTCCAGGGCGCGCCCACCTCCCCTGGGCGCGCCCCCTACCTCGTGGGCCCATGGTGGCTCCCCTCCACTTATTCCAGCTACCACACACTCCTTCTTCCTCCCAAAAACATCACTAGCCAGCTCAAACCCGAGTTCAAGCTCATCTTGCTGCCATTTTTTATCTCCTAGCTCAAAGCTCCATTCACAAAACTGCTTCGGGGGATTGTTCTTTGGTATGTGACTCCTCCAATAGTCCAATTAGTTTTTGTTCTAGTGCTTTATTCATTGCAAATTTTTGCTGCTTAGGTGACCCTATTCTTGACCTTGCACGTCAAATTTATGTGGTCAAAAGTAGTTTTGATGCATGATATTGCCTCTAGGCACTTGTAGGAGTAGTTGTTATCAATATTGTTGAGTTTGGTTCACTTTTATTTTGAAGTTACTAAAAATTTCAGAAATTTTTCAGGGGAAGAAATATGTTTAGGAATATGTACCAAGGTGGTTCTTCAAGGAAGCAAGGACCCAGACCCACAATACGCTATGCGGACGAGGAACCACCAAGAGACGCTCAAGTGCGGCCTTGTGAATGGCCGTTAGAGGATTTCATGATTCGAGCAAGAATCAAGGAGGAATTTGAAGCATATGTGCGTAATGCCAATCTTGAGAGCTTTGAGGCAGATAAGTGCCGTCAATACCTCTATTTAACTGATTCATGTGTGAGAAGGTTTAAATTTTCATCATCACGCAATTCTCAGACTGTCCTATTTGATCTTTATGAAAATTCTTATACTATGTACTTAGAAGATTTTAACACTGCTTGTAAACTTCCACAATGGGGTGCACTAGTGAGCCTCGCAAATATGAGTTTAGAGATTTTCTTGCGAGTATAACTGTGGGGGGTCTAGAGATATAACACAAGCTACCATAGGGAGCATTCATTTTCCTGCTATACATTATTTTGCTCTCTTCATAGGTAGGTGCATCAACGGTAAAGATGAAGCATGTCACATGTGTGTGCATGATCTCAGCATTCTCAGGAGCGCTGTTTTAGGAGATAAACAATACAACTTGGGGGCTATTGTTGCACATAGGTTGCATAATAATCGTATTCATGGAGATTTCTTTGGTGGAATTTATGCAACTCGTATAGCTAACTTTCTTGAGATACCCATACGTGGATATGATATTGAGTTGCCTCCCGCTAATCTAGATTATGATGCTATGGTTCGTCATCAGTTTGTTGAGAGGAATGGTCAGTTCCTCCAGTATCGACTAATCTTTGACAGACGACGCACCTATCACGTCGCTCTCCATGCTCCTACTTTCTTTGACTTTTAGGCAAAGGGAAGATATGTTATAACCAGGGAGGAGGCGACCGAGTACGAGAGGAGGGCGGAGACAGCTCGCCTCCAAGCTGCAGCTCATCAGGCAATTGCCGCTGCATCTCAGTACGACCCCAGCTACAACTTTGGATATCCGCCAGGCCAGTCGTGGCCATAGACCAACTTAGGCCAAAAGCCTAAGCTTCAGGGAGTACGTATTTCTCACCGACATTACGTTTATGTTCACACACTCATGCTAGTTGTCGGTGCTCATACCTTTTCACTATATCATCCATGCTAGTTTATTTTCCCTTTTTATGCTTTCTTCTTGTGTGTTTGATAAACTTTAGAAAAAACAAAAAAAATTAGTTGTAGCTTTCAGCTAGTTTACTTTCCATGCTTGTAGTAGTAACTAAAAAGAAAACCCAAAAAGATTTCTCGTTCTTCTTTTGCTTGTTGGGAGCTTTCCCTTGTAAATAGTTTTATTTCTTTCTTGTTCTTTGGGGGTTGAGAGGAGAAGACCATAATGAAAATGTTGAGTGGCTCTCATATGCATTATTTTTTATCTAACAAAGAGCCCATATTACCTTCTCTTCTCTCTTGAATTGAATGCTTGCAGATTCCAGCTTAGTCCAATGCATGTTCACTATTATTATTATCCACACTATTCGGTCGTGCGAGTGAAAGGCAATAATGATGATTATATGATGAACTTATTGAGATGAGAAAAGCTGGTATGAACTCGACCTCTCTTGTTTTTGTAAATATGATTAGTTCATCGTTCCTGATTCAGCCTATTATGAATAAACATGTTTGCAATGACAATTAGAGAGTATAGTTGCTTATGCCATGCTTGATTAGCTAGGAGCTTATAATGGTCTACCTTGCATGCCAACATGGTATTAAAATGGTTGTGATGTGATATGATAGGGTGGTATCCTCTTTTGAACGATTTGAGTGGCTTGACTTGGCACATGTTCACGCATGTAGTTGAAACAAAATCAACATAGACTCTACGATATTTATGTTCATGGTGCATTATATCCTACTCATGCTTGCATTCGGTGTTGATTAATTTTAATGCATGTTCATGACTGTTGTCGCTCTCTAGCTAGTCGCTTCCCAGTCTTTTTCTAGTCTTCACTTGTACTAAGCGGGAATACTGCTTGTGCATCCAATTCCATAAACCCCAAAGTTATTCCATATGAGTCCACCATACCTACCTATATATGGTATCTACCTGCCGTTCCAAGTAAATTTGTATGTGCCAAACTCTAAATTTTCAAATAAACATTATGTTTTGTATACTCGAATAGCTCATGTATCAACTAAGGTTGCCTGTATCTTCCATGCTAGGCGGGTTATTCTCAAGAGGAGTGGACTCCGCTCCTCACTCACGAGAAAAGGGCTGGTCATCGGGATGCCCAGCCCCATGCTTTATGCAAATCAAATCAAAATAACTGCAAACAAAACTCCCCCGGGACTCTTGTTAGTTGGAGGCACTCGTTGTTTCGAGCAAGCCATGATTGATGCTTGTTGGTGGAGGGGGAGTATAAACTTTACCATTCTGTTTGGGAACTGCCTATAAGGTGTGTAGCATGGAAGATATCGAGATCTCTCGGTTGTTATGTTGACAATGAAAGTATACCGCTCAAAATATTATTCATATCTATTTCAACACCGAGCTCTGGCACCTCTACAAATCCCTGCTTCCCTCTGCGAAGGGCCTATCCATTTACTTTTATGTTGAGTCATCATCCTCTTATTAAAAAGCACCAGTTGGAGAGCACCACTGTCATTTGCATTCATAACTGTTAGTTTACATTGAGTATGACTTGACTGGATCTCTTTTACCATGAATTACAATGTCTAGTCAGTCCTTGATCTTTAAAGGTGCTCTGCATTTATGTTTTGCGGTCTCACAAAGAGCTAGCGAGATACCATCTTGTCATATCATATTATGATTGTTTTGAGAAAGTGTTGTCATCCGAGATTTATTATTATTGCTCGCTAGTTGATTATGTCATTGATATGAGTAAACATGAGACCTAAGTGTTATTGTGAATATGGTTAGTTCATAATCTTTGCTGAAAACCTGAATGCTGGCTTTACATATTTACAACAACAAGAGCAAACAGAGTTTGTAAAAGTTTTTCTTTATCAATTTTAGTTTATCAACTGAATTGCTTGACGACAAGCAAAGGTTTAAGCTTGGGGGAGTTGATGCGTCTCTGTCATATCTACTTTTCCAAACACTTTTGCCCTTGTTTTGGACTCTAACTTGCATGATTTGAATGGAACTAACCCGGACTAACGATGTTTTCAGCAGAATTGCCATGGTGTTATTTTTGTGCAGAAATAAAAGTTCTCGGAATGACCTGAAAATCAACGAAGAATTATTTTGGAATATATAAAAAATACTAGAAGAAAGATCCATGTCAGGGGGCCCACCACCTGTCCACGAGGGTGGGGGCGCTCCCTACCCCCTGGGCGCGCCCCCCTGCCTCGTGGGCCCCTAACGCTCCACCGACCTCAACCTTGCCTCCATATATTCATTTCGGGGAGAAAAAATTCCGAGAGAAGGATTCATTGCATTTTACAATACAGAGCCGTTGCCAAGACCTAAACTCTCACGGGAGGGCTGATCTGGAGTCTGTTCGGGGCTCCGGAGAAGGGAATCCGTTGCCATCGTCATCATCAACCTTCCTCCATCACCAATTTCATGATGCTCACCGTCGTGCGTGAGTAATTCCATCGTAGGCTTGCTGGACGCTGATGGGTTGGATGAGATTTATCATGTAATCGAGTTAGTTTTGTTAGAGTTTGATCCCTAGTATCCACTATGTTCTGAGATTGATGTTGCTATGACCACTCCTGGTGATGACCGTAGTTTGAGGAGTTCATGTATTCACTGTGTGTTAATGCTTTGGTCCGGTACTCTATTAAAAGGAGGCCTTAATATCCCTTAGTTTCCAATAGGACCCCGCTGCCACGGGAGGGTAGGACAAAAGATGTCATGCAAGTTCTTTTCCATGAGAATGTATGACTATATTCGAAATACATGCCTACATTACATTGATTAACTGGAGCTAGTTCTGTGTCACCCTAGGTGATGACTGTTACATGATCGATTGCATCCGGCATAATTCTCCATCACCGATCCATTGCCTACGAGCCTTTCCATATATCGTTCTTCGCTTATTTACTTTTCTGTTGCTATTGTTACAATCACTACAAAACCCCAAAATATTACTTTTGCTACCATTACCTTTTGCCACCGTTATCACTATTATCATATTACTTTGCTACTAAACACTTTGTTGCAGATATTAAGTTCTCAGGTGTGGTTGAATTGACAACTCAGCTGCTAATACTTGAGAATATTCTTTAGCTCCCCTTGTGTCGAATCAATAAATTTGGGTTGAATACTCTACCCTCCAAAACTGTTGTGATCCCCTATACTTGTGGGCTATCATACCGCCGCCCGTGCCGATGGCCTCCTCTGCCCTCTCCTCGAGTCGGCGCAGCAGCAGCAACCCAGGCCAACCTCGCGACCTCTCCTCCTACTGTTTTTCCCTCTCTCTTTGTCTCTCTCATGGTGCCCCCTCTCTCTCCTTCGTAGGAACGAGCAGGAGCTCGCCCAAGCTCCATGGCGCCACCGCCGTCGTCCTGCTTCGTCCGGTGACCTCCGGGCAGCGCCACCCGCCGGATCAGCTCGAGCTCGCGTCCCTGAGTCTCGCTGCTCCAGCCTCAAGCACGTCCCCGAGCACCTCCGCTCTAGAGCGGTGCGTCTCTGTTTTCCTCGTCCCGAGTGCCGGTCATCCTCTACCCCAACACGCCTCCGTTCAGCTACCGCCGACGAGCAGATGAGTTGCCGCCTGTCTCCTCTTTCTCTCCCATGTTTTCCTCTCCTTCCTCCTCTAATCTCTCTCCCTCATTTGTTTTCTTCTCTGCCAGGAAACGAAAGGGCCTCGCCCCTACTGCCATGGCCGCCGGCGACCAGAGCCGTCGTGTGTCCTCTCCTTCCTGTCCCCGCCGTCCGCATCGCCTACCGCCGCCAAGTCCCGCTGTCGGGGCCTCCTGCATCGCTGGTGTCCTCTACATCAAAGCAGTTGCAGAGGAGGACGAGCACCTCGACCCTGCCTCAGCCCCTCGTTGACCTTTAGTGAGATCCAAGTCCCACGACCACATGCACCTGGGCCACCTCCCCTTCGCCCGTTGACCGTGGCCCAGCCCCACCTCTATCAATCTGGGCCAAGCCCAGCTAGGTGAGCAGTCCAACCGCCCAGTGCAGTATCCAGATCCAGCCCGCGTCATTTTCTTTCCGTTCTGGACGTTTTAGCTAATTTCCAGTGATTTACAACTTTATAGAAAAACCCATGTTAATCATGCATAAAATAACTCCATGACCGTGCATCGCATTAAAATGATTTGTATATGTAAAATGCTTAGAATTTCGTCTAGTTTCATAATATGCAACTTTCATCCATGTTTGAAGTGTTTAGATTTCTCTTTGCATTTAATTTGATAAATGTCATGCTAAAATGATTTATTTCATAACTAAATAATCTTAGCTCCGAATTTAATAAACTTTATATGTAACTTGTCTAGAAAAATGCATAGATTAACATGGTGGCATTACTTTGAATGTTTAACAACAATAAAATTGTGTTTAGATCAGAACAGTATCAAATCCAAAATATGCACATGGGGATTTTCTGGAACTGTTGTTTGTTGTTCCGACCTCATTTAAACTTGCCTAGATAGGTAGTTTTTATTATGCTTCACCTCCTGCCATGTTTAACAACATTTAATATTGTTGGGTACATAAACGAGAGCGAACTAAATAATTAGATCTGGTGTTTCGTCAATATGCAACTGTTGCATATTGAGCTCCACTTAACTTGTAGTATTGTTTGTTGCACTTTGTCATGCCACGACTCATTAAACCAGACGTGCATCATACTTGGTTGTGCATCATGCCATGTTTAAGCTTGTTGGTTTACCGTGTTGTTTGCTTCTTTCCAGTTGTGCTCCTTCTCGATAGTTCCGGTTACGTTGCCATTGTGAGGATCCGTTCGACTACGTTGGTTCGTCTACTTCATGGATTCGATCTTCTTCCTTGCGGGATTTCAGGCAAGATGACCGTTACCCTAGATCTCACTAGTATCTTTGCTATGCTAGTTGTCTCGATGCTATCGCTATGTCGCGCTACCTACCACTTGTTTATCAAGCCCCCCAAATTGCCATGATAGCCTCTAACCTTTTCCACCATCCTAGCAAACCGTTGTTTGGCTATGTTACCGCTTTGCTCAGCCCCTCTTATAGCGTTGCTAGGTGCAGTTGCAGGTTGTTCCATGTTGGGACATGGATGTCATGGATATCTTGGGATATCACAAGATCTCTTATTTAATTAATGCATCTATATACTTGGTAAAGGGTGGAAGGCTCGGCCTTTTGTCTGGTGTTTTGCTCCACTCTTGCCGCCCTAGTTTCTGTCATACCGGTGTTATGTTCCTTGATTTTGCGTCCCTAACACAATGAGGGTTTATGGGGCCCTCTAGACAGTTCGCTTTGAATAAAACTCTTCCAGCAAGGCCCAACATTGGTTTTACCATTTGCCTAATCACAACTAAAACTTGCATAGGGACCGGCTAGCACTCGAGGATAATTAATCAACCCCCCGGGCTAGTGATCCTCTGAGTGTTGGTCCAAAACGGGCAAACTAAGGGGCCAACACAGGGCAACTTGAGGTCTGGTTTTACTCGTAGGATGACCTATCCAGTGTGCCCTGAGAACGAGATACGCGCGGCTCCTATCGGGATTTGTTGGCACATTCGGGTGGTCTTGCTAGTTTTGTTTTACCATTGTCGAAATGTCTTGTGCACTGGGACCCCGAGTTTGATCGGATGTCCCACGATGGAGGATTGTCTCCGCGGATCGTGAGCTTGTCATGGGCTAAGTTGGGACACCCCTCCAGGGTTAAACTTTCGAGATCCATGCCCGCGGTTATGTGGCAGATGGGAATTTGTTAATAACCGGTTGTAGTGGACTCGAACTAAACTCAGTTAAAATACACCAACCGTGTGCGTAACTGTGACTGTCTCTTTTCGGGTGCATTCGAGAAGAGAACACGGTTGGGTTATGTTTGAATGTAAGTAGTTCAGGATTACTAGTTTGTGACCGTTGCGTAGTTTCTCATCTTATTCTTGTACTCGTAAGTTAGCCATTGTACATTGCTTAGTTGCTTGCTGCAACCTCACCACTTACCCTTTCCTACCCATTAAGCTTTGCTAGAATTGATACCCATGGTAATGGGATTGCTGAGTCCTTGTGGCTCGCAGTTTACTACAACAACAGTTGCAGGTACAGGTAATGCGATGACCCGACGTGAGAGCGATGCTTGATTGCTTTTGGAGTTCTTCTTCAATCAAGGGATAGGTTCCGGGTCGGGAAGCCTGGGATTAGCAGGGTGGATATCGTTCTTCTTTTTCGTTTGATTTCATCCGTAGATGGATCCTACTCTTCAGTATGATGATTGCTATGTATTGATGAACTATTGTATTCATGTTGTAGCTTGTGGTGAGTGTAAGCCTTTATCTTGCATTCCCATCTATTCAGTACATGGTATGTTGTAATGATATCCACCTTGCTATGCGCTCGAAATGTGATTGTGCCCCAATCATGAGTTCATCACGTGATTGGGATAGAATCGCATCTTGGGTGCTACACACACGCGCGCGCTAGTTTGTGTCTCCGTGCCTCGCTCAAACACACTCGATACGTCTTTCTCTCCGTAGCCCCCTCAATATGTAGACTTCTCGCGTGCGCATAGCTGTAGTGACGTTGATGCCGAACCCAATGTGCCTTGTTTTTACCGGCCTCATGTGATAGTTTCCACCCTGTTTTCTGTTAATTAACAAGGCAACCTTTTCTTTGTTACTACTAGTGAATCTGAAATCATTCGGGGCAGACATAAAATATATCACTTCAACACAATTATCGCAGTAACTATTTTAAAAGAAACTAGCTAGATGTCCATGCGTTGCACGGAACATCAAGATGCATTTGTATGAGTAGTTTATCTTGTGAGAAAAGTATGAACGAGGGAAGGGCTTATTTGCAAATGTGGAGAGGGTGTGGGTATCTTTTTACAAAATTGTAATAGTTTCCTTCCTATCCGTTAGATATAAATCTGACAGCCTATATTGCAGGATGGCACGCACACCATCATCACAAATTTTGTTTTCTACTCCCTCCATTCCTAAATATTTGTCTTTTTAGAGATTTCAACAAGTAACTACATACGGAGCAAAATGAGTGAATCTACACTCTAAAATATGTCTACATACACATCCGTATGTGGTAGTCCATTTGAAATATGAAAAAGACAAATATTTAGGAATGGAGGGAGTATAAGAGTAGACATAGAGATATATCTCCAGCATGGTCCACAATGAAAATGGGCTAGACTGGTTAGTGCCTGATGCTCGCAACGCGATGACCTGAGTTCGAATTATGTCTTTAACTTTAGATTTTTATATTATATATTATTTATATTTAATATATACTTCTTTCTCTACTGTACTGACAGTGAAACCCACAGAGTACTTAGAATACAAGATTAAGGATGGATTTGTTTCTTTTTTAATTTCTGTACAAAGGTGTAGCCACCATGCAAGTCACGTGTGCACTGCTTGACTCACCACGTCTCGACTCGTTCTATGTACCGTGCGCACGGTAGCAACGGTCACTGTTCATCGAGGGGCAACCCAACACCGGTTGGCTATGTCTCGCATGGGGGCTTGATCGGCTTCAGCAAGCAGCAGCAGTGATCGATCGCTCGGGTTCAGTTAGCAGCAGCAGCGAAGGAATTGCTCGGGTTCAGTCAGCAGTGAATCGCTCGGGTTCAGTTAACAGCCAAGGGATCAATCTCGGTTTCAGTAACGTGTGATCTCTCAGGCTCCGTTAGTCAACGCCTCACACACGTGCGTACACGAGAGAAACATGTAAACCACAATGCATGTCTCGGCCCCGACCACCCACCATAACTGAGAACTCCCCGATATTTTCCTCGCCCTCGCTTTTCCCATGTTTTTTCCGTCATGGGCGGCCCAAAGAATGTCATGCGGCTCCGTCTCCGGCCCGCCCTGGAGGAAAATCCCATTTTCTGTCGTGATTTTTTGTCATAGAAGTAGGAGCCCACCAAATCTATGATGATACCGGGTTTTGTCACAATTATTGTCATAGAAGTGTCATAAGCATGACAGGAAAAAAATTCGCTCGGCCCAAAATGTCACGAATGTGTCTTTTTTTTGTAGTGGTGGCAACTTGCTTGCCATTCTTCTTAAAGTTCCATCTCTTTCCCTTTTTCCCTTTTTCTTGAAACTAGTGGTCTTGTTAACCATCAACATTTGATGCTCTTTTTGATGTCTACCTTCGCTGATTTCAGCATCACGAAAAACTCGGGAATCATTTTCGTCATCCCATGCATATTATAGTTCATCACGAAGTTCTAGTAACTTGGTGATAGTGACTAGAGAACTCTGCCAATCACTATCTTATCTGGAGGATTAAATCCCACTTGATTCAAGTGATTGTAGCACCCAGACATTCTGAGCACATGCTCACTAGCTGAGCTATTCTCCTCCATCTTGTAGGCAAAGTACTTGTCAGAGGTCTCTTACCTTTTGACATGGGCATGAGTCTGAAATACCAATTACAACTCTTGGAACGTCTCATATGCTCCGTGGCGTTCAAAACGTTTTTGAAGTCCCGGTTCTAATCCGTAAAGCATGGTGCACTAAACTATTAAGTAGTCATCATACCGAGCTTGCCAGACGTTCATAACGTCTGCATCTGCTCCTCCAATAGGTCTGTCGCCTAGCGGTGCATCAAGGACATAATTCTTCTGTGCCACAATAAGGATAATCCTCATATCACGGACCCAGTCCGCATCAATGCTACTATCATCTTTCAACTTAGTTTTCTCTAGGAATATATCAAAAATAAAACAGGGGAGCTATACGCGAGCTATTGATCTACAACATAGATATGCTAATACTATCAGGACTAAGTTCATGATAAATTAAGTTCAATTAATCATATTACTTAAGAACTCCCACTTAGATAGACATCCCTCGAGTCATCTAAATGATCATGTGATCCAAATCAACTAAACCATGTCCGATCATCACATGAGATGGAGTAGTCTTCAATGGTGAACATATCTATGTTGATCGTATCTACTATATGATTCATGTTTGACCTTTCGGTCTCTAGTGTTCCGAGGCCATGTCTGTACGTGCTAGGCTCGTCAAGTTTAACCCGAGTATTTCGCATGTGCAAAATTGTCTTGCACCCATTGTATGTGAACGTAGAGCCAATCACACCCGATCATCACATGGTGTCTCAGCATGACGAACTATCGCAACGGTGCATACTCAGGGAGAACACTTATACCTTGAAATTTTTAGTGAGGGATCATCTTATAATGCTACCGCTATACTAAGCAAAATAAGATGCATAAAAGATAAACATCACATGCAATCAAAATATGTGACACGATATGGCCATCATCATCTTGTGCCTTTGATCTCCATCTCCAAAGCACGGTCATGATCTCCATCGTCACCGACATGACACCTTGATCTCCATCGTAGCGTCATGGTCGTCTCGCCAACTATTGCTTCTACAACTATCGCTAACTGATACGTCTCCGTCGTATCTACTTTTCCGAACACTTTTGCCCTTGTTTTGGACTCTAACTTGCATGATTTGAATGGAACTAACCCGGACTGACGCTGTTTTCAGCCGAATTGCCATGGTGTTATTTTTGTGCAGAAATAAAAGTTCTCGGAATGACCTACAAATCAACGGAGAATTATTTTGGAATATATAAAAATTACTAGAAGAAAGACCCACGTTAGGGGGCCCACACGCTGTCCACGAGGGTGGCGGGCACGCCCCCTGCCTCGTGGGCCCCCTGATGCTCCACCGACCTCAACCCTGACTCCATATATTCACTTTCAGGGAGAAAAAAATCAGAGAGAAGGATTCATCGCGTTTTTACGATACGGAGCCGCCGCCAAGCCCTAAACTCTCTCGGGATGGCTGATCTGGAGTCCGATCGGGGCTCCATAGAGGGGAATCCGTCGCCATCGTCATCATCAACCTTCCTCCATCACCAATTTCGTGATGCTCACCACCGTGCGTGAGTAATTCCATCGTAGGCTTGCTGGATGGTGATGGGTTGGATGAGATTTATAATGTAATCAAGTTAGTTTTGTTAGGGTTTGATCCCTAGTATCCACTATGTTCTAGATTGATGTTGCTATGACTTTGACATGCTTAATGCTTGTCACTAGGGCCCGGGTGCCATGATTTCAGATCTGAACCTCAGTTGGGGGGGGAGGGGGCATGCATTCATAGCTTAGGATTCCCAATTCATGCCGACACGAGCGGGGGTGGGGGCAAGCAATATCGTGCACTTTGCGAGTAGGGATGGCAATGTGTACCCATTACCCATGTACCCTGCGGGTAAAAACCCTATTAGGGTAAGGGTATGGGACAAAAAATTATCCGTGGGTATATAAATAGAGAAATGTTAAACCCATCGGATAGAGTGGGTACGGGTATGGGATCATGTAACCCATACCCACATACCCATGTACCCATATAAAATCTATATGAACTCAAAATTATCTCTACACTTTATCATGAATTTGTATGCTCAAAATATATGACTATGTGATGATGTTTTGATATGTTGTTGTTTACGAGAAAGTGATGTTGTTTATTAAATATGATGTCGTTTATGACGTGTTGTTGTTTAAAAGTGTGTGTTCTTGTTATAATCGTTGTTTATATATTATAATTAGATGTTGTTTTTATGACTATGAGTAATTCAAACTGATGCTTTGCAAACATGGGTAATTTTACCCATGGGTACCCATGTACCCTGTTGGGTAACGGGTATGGGAAAAAATTATATCTATTGATGTGTATGGGTAAGGGTGATGGGCAAACTCAGAAGAGACGGGTAAGGGTATGGGGTGGCTCCACCCGTACCCAAACCCTGTGGGTGCCATCCCTATTTGCGAGAGAGGTGCCACATCGAAGTTGCATTTGGTATTTGGAAATCAAACCACCCTTTTGATACATAAATTTGGTCTACATGCAAGTGTGTTCGTGTTCTGACCCTCTCCCACGTCATTTTTCGCCAAATTTATGAACATTAGACAAGTCGGATGACGCAACACACACGGTTCACTCAAACTGACCGTGTGCCACGCCGGTGCCCCTGTCACGCACACATCCGCACAGTACATTGGGCTCCACGAGGCTCCCCCTCTCAAAAATATCTGCCTGCCTCGAGGATTTTTCTGTTTCATAACACACAGTTGTTATCTCTGGACCGTGTGTGATGTTTCTTGTTACCAATCCTGCCTGCATCCCTAGAAAATATCTGCCCGCCTCGAGGGTTTTTCTGTTTCATAACACACGGTTGTTATCTCCGGACCGTGTGCAATGCAGAATCATCAAAAATTTCAATATGCCGGCATTTCACTCCCGCGTAGTAAAATTTTTAGTACCCGCATGATTTCCTCAAACACCCCCCTCCACACATACACACAACACACAACACACACACACACACACCAAAACCTCCTCGGGCGTGCGCACACACACACACCCCCTCTGTCACTCGAAACCCTAGCAAGGTCCCCGCCGCCGTTGCCGTCGTCGCCGCCGCCGCCACAAGGCCTCCATTGTCAACATCTGCCGGTTTGCCCGTGCAGCTTACCCACCGATCTCCATACCCAGGTCACCCTGAGTTTCTTAGATGACGCCTGCCAAATGCCCCCTTTCCCACAAATCCCCATCCCCATCCTCACCCCCACTCCAGAGCTTCGCAGCCTAAGCCCGGCTGCGCTTCCTGTGGAGCTCGAGGAGCGACTGGCCCAAAAGAGGTGTATAGTGGTCTCTTCGCCCGACGTCGCCGAGGAAGCTGACGACCACAGAGGAAACGTGTGCAAGCATGCACATAGTTGCCGTTTCCAAAGCGTGTGCGATGTCAGACAATATCACAAACGGTGCGGGCAAACTAAACGTTTGTGTTAGTTGCCTTATCATACACGATTCGCAACCATGAACTATTTCTGATGAAGTATGCATCATAAACATTGCACCACAGAATAGCGTGTGCGATAGTTGTCGTGTACGACGATGTTACGATGGTCCGACGTTTCGTAATCATGTCCGGCACTTGTACGGCGATTAGCTAATCTTCTTAACAGTGAACCGTTT
This sequence comes from Triticum urartu, assembly GCF_003073215.2. Lineage (NCBI taxonomy): Eukaryota > Viridiplantae > Streptophyta > Magnoliopsida > Poales > Poaceae > Triticum > Triticum urartu. Next base: position 184,821,423 of record NC_053027.1, on the reverse strand, counting down.
GTGATGGGCTGCGCAACGTACATGTTCTATAATAGTGAGCCATTTGTGATGGGCCACGCATTGTAAACGTAGCACCACAGAATACCGACTGCAATGGCAACGCGAGTAGAAACAAGTTGGAGTACTGTAGGGTCCCTATCCCCGACGGTTTCTAGGTCATGTGGGAAGGACCCCCCTATCGCCCACACTTACTTGGCGACGGTTCCAAATGCCGTTGCGGAAAGGGGTTAAAAACCGTTTGTTTAGGACCGACGTGCACCAGTGTGTATTTTGGTGACCGAAGTTTGTTTGGAGTCCCGGATGAGATCACGGACATGGCGAGGAGTCTCGAAATGGTCGAGAGGTAAAGATTGATATATTGGACGATAGTATTCGGACACCGGGATGGTTTCGGAATGGTTCGGGTATTTTTCGGAGTACTAGAGGTTACCGGAACCCCCCCCCCCCCCCGGGGAAGTATTGGGCCTACATGGGCCAAAGGGGAGAGGGAAGGTAGCCCACAAGGGTGGCCGCGCCCCCTCCCATAGGGAGTCCGAATTGGACTAGGGGAGGGGGCGCGCCCCCTTTCCTTCTCCTCTTCCTTCTCCCTTCCCTCTTTCCCCTCCATGAGAAGGAAAAAAGGGGGCAAATCCTACTAGGAGCAGAGTCCTAGTAGGACTCACCCCCCCCCCCCCCCCCCCCCCCCCCCCCCCCCGGTCGGTCTCCTCCTCTCCCTTCTTTATATACGTGGGCAGGGCACCCCTTGGAGACACACCAATTGTTCCAAGCCGTGTGCGGCGTCTCTCTCCACGATTTACTCCTCCGGTCATATTCATGTAGTGCTTAGGTGAAGCCCTACGTGGATCGCATCACCATCACCGTCACCACACCGTCGTGCTGACGAAACTCTCCCTCGACCCTTTGCTGGATCAAGAGTTCAAGGGATGTCATCAAACTGAACGTGTGTTGAACTCAGAGGTGTCGTACGTTAGGTACTTGATCGGTTGGATCGCGAAGACATTCGACTACATCGACCGCGTTAACCTAACGCTTCCGCTTTCGGTCTACAAGGGTACATGGACACACTCTCCCCCTCTCGTTGCTATGCATCTCCTAGATAGATCTTGCGTGAGCGTAGGAATTTTTTTGAAACTGCATGTTGTGTTCCCCAACAGTGGCATCCGAGTCAGGTTTATGCGTAGATGATATGCACGAGTAGAACACAAAGAGTTGTGGGCGATAATAGTCATGTTGCTTACCACCAACGTCTTATTTTGATTCAGCGATATTGTTGGATGAAGCGGCCCGAACCAACCTTACATGACCACGTTCATGAGACTGGTTCCATCGACAGACATGCAACTTGTTTTGCATAAAGGTGGCTGGCGGGTGTCTGTTTCTCCAACTTTAGTTGAATCGAATTTGACTATGGCCGGTCCTTGTTGAAGGTTAAAACAACACACTTGATGAAAAATCGTTGTGGTTTTGATGCGTAGGTAAGAACGGTTCTTACTAGAAGCCCGTAGCAGCCACGTAAAACTTGCAACAACAAAGTAGAGAACGTCTAACTTGTTTTTGAAGGGCATGCTGTGATGTGATATGGTCAAGACATGATGTGACATACATTGTTGTATGAGTTGATCATGTTTTGTTAAAGTTATCGGCAACTGGCAGGAGCCTTATGGTTGTCGCTTTATTATATGAAATGCAATCACCATGTAATTGGCTTACTTTATCACTATGCGGTAGCGATAGTCGTAGAAGCAATAGTTGGTGAAACGACAATGACGCTACGATGGAGATCCAGGTGTCAAGCTGGTGACGATGGAGATCATGACGGTGCTTTGGAGATGGAGATCAAAGGCACAAGATGATGATGGCCATATCACGTCACATATTTTGATTGCATGTGATGTTTATCTTTTATGCATCTTATTTTGCTCGGTGGTAGCATTATAAGATGATCCCTCACTAAATTTCAAGGCATAAGTGTTCTCCCTGAGTATGCACCATTGCTACAGTTCGTCGTGCCGAGACACCATGTGATGATCGGGTGTGATCAACTCTATGTTCACATACAACGGGTGTAAGACAGATTTGCACATGCAGAATACTCAGGTTAAACTTGACGACCCTAGCATATACAGATATGGCCTCGGAACACTGAGACCAAAAGGTCGAACGTGAATTATATAGTAGATATGATCAACATAGAGATGTTCACCATTGAAAACTACTCCATCTCACATGATGATCGGACATGGTTTAGTTGATATGGATCATGTGATCATTTAGATGACTAGAGGGATGTCTATCTAAGTGGGAGTTCTTTAGTAATATGATTAACTGAACTTAAATTTATCATGAACTTAGTCCTGATAGTTTTTTGCATATCTATGTTGTTGTAGATCAATGGCCCATGCTACCGTTCCCTTGAATTTTAATGCATTCCTAGAGAAAGCTAAGTTGAAAGATGATGGTAGCAACTACACGGACTGGGTCCGTGACTTGAGGATTATCATCATTGCTGCACAAAAGAATTATGTCCTAGAAGCACCGCTAGGTGCAAGGCGTGCTGCAGGAGCAACTCCGAACATTATGAACGTCTGGCAAGCTAAAGCTGATGACTACTCGATAGTTCAATGTGCCATGCTTTACGGCTTAGAATCGGGACTTCAAAGATGTTTTGAACTTCATGGAGCATATGAGATGTTCCAAGATAATATTTCAAGCAAATGCCTGAGTTGAGAGATATGAAGTCTCCAACAAGTTCTATAGCTGCAAGATGGAGGAGAATAGTTCTGTCAGTGAACACATACTTAGAATGTCTGGGTACCATAACCACTTGACTCAACTGGCAGTTAATCTTCTGGATGATAGTGTCATTAACAGAGTTCTTCAATCACTGCCACCAAGCTATAAAAGCTTCGCGATGAACTATAATATGCAAGGGATGGAGAAGACAATTCCCGAGCTCTTCGCAATGCTTAAGTCTGCAGAGGTAGAAATCAAGCAGAAGCATCAAGTGTTAATGGTTAACAAGACCACTAGTTTCAAGAAAAAAGGGCAAAGGGAAGAAGGGGGACTTTAAGAAGAATAGCAAGCAAGTTGCTGCTCCCGGGAAGAAGCCCAAGTCTGGACCTAAGCCCGAAACTAAGTGCTTCTATTGTAAAGGGACTGGTCACTGGAAGCGGAACTGCCCCAAGTATTTGGCGGATAAGAAGGATGGCAAAGTGAAAGGTATATTTGATATACATGTTATTGATGCGTACCTTACTAATGCTTGTAGTAGCGCCTGGGTATTTGATACTGGTTCTGTTGCTAATATTTGCAACTCGAAACAAGGGCTGCGGATTAAACGAAGATTGGCTAAGGACGAGGTGACGATGTGCGTCGGAAATGGTTCCAAGGTCGATGTGATCGCCGTCGGCACGCTACCTCTACATCTACCTTCGGGATTAGTTTTAGACTTGAATAATTGTTATTTGGTGCCAGTGTTGAGCATGAACATTATATCTGGATCTTGTTTGATGCGAGATAGTTATTCATTTAAATATGAGAATAATGGTTGTTCTATTCATATGAGTAATATCTTTTATGGTCATGCACCCTTGATGAGTGATCTATTTTTATTGAATCTCGATCGTAGTGATACACATATTCATAATATTGAAGCCAAAAGATGCAAAGTTAATAATGATATTGCAACTTATTTGTCGCACTGTCGTTTAGGTCAAATTGGTATAAAGCGCATGAAGAAACTCCATGCAGATGGGCTTTTGGAATCACTTGATGCTTGCAAACCATGCCACATGGGCAAGATGATTAAAACTCTGTTCTCCGGAACAATGGAACGAGCCACTGACTTATTGGAAATAATACATACAAGTGTATGCGGTCCGATGAGTATTGAGGCTCGTGGCGGGTATCGTTATTTTCTGACCTTCACAAATGATTTGAGCAGATATGGGTATATCTACTTAATGAAACATAAGTCTGAAACATTTGAAAAGTTCAAGCAATTTCAGAGTGAAGTGGAAAATCACCGTAACAAGAAAAAAAAAGTTTCTACGATCTGATCGTGGAGGCGAATATTTGAGTTATGAGTTTGGTCTTCATTTGAAACAATGTGGAATAGTTTTGCAACTCACGCCACCTGGAACACCACAGCGTAATGGTGTGTCCGAACATTGTAACCGTACTTTATTAGATATGGTGCCATCTATGATGTCTCTTACCGATTTACCACTATCGTTTTGGGGTTATGCTTTAGAGACGGCTGCATTCACGTTAAATAGGGTACCAACTAAATTCGTTGAGACGACACCATATGAACTGTGGTTTGGCAAGAAACCTAAGTTGTCGTTTCTTAAAGTTTGGAGTTGTGATGCTTATGTGAAAAAGCTTCAACCTGATAAGCTCAAACCCAAATTGGAGAAATGTGTCTTCATAGGATACCAAAGGAAACTGTTGGGTACACCTTCTATCGCAGATCCGAAGGCAAGATATTCATTGCTAAGAATGGATCCTTTCTAGAGAAAGAGTTTCTCTTGAAAGAAGTGAGTGGGAGTAAAGTATAACTTGATGAGGTAGTTGTACCTTCTCTCGAATTTGAAAATAGTTCATCACAGAAATCAGTTCCAGTGATGCCTACACCAATTAGTGAGGAAGTTAATGATGATGATCATGAAACTTCAGATCAAGTTACTACCAAACCACATAGGTCAACCAGAGTACATTCCGCACCAGAGTGGTATGGTAATCCTGTTCTGGATGTCATGTTACTTGACCATGACGAACCTATGAACTATGAGGAAGCTAAGATGAGCCCAGATTCCACGAAATGGCTTGAGGCCATGAAATCTGAGATGGGATCCATGTATGAGAACAAAGTGTGGACTTTGGTTGACTTGCCCATTGATCGGCAAGCCATCAAGAATAAATGGATCTTCAGGAAGAAGACTGACGCTGACAGTAATATTACTGTCTACAAAGCTCGACTTGTTGCGAAAGGTTTTCGACAAGTTCAAGGAGTTGACTACGATGAGACCTTCTCACCCGTAGCGATGCTTAAGTCTGTCCGCATCATATTAGCAATTGCCGCATTTTATGATTATGAATATTGGCAAATGGATGTCAAAACTTCATTCCATAATGGATTTCTTAAAGAAGAGTTGTATATGATGCAACCAGAAGGTTTTGTCGATCCTAAAGGTGCTAACAAAGTGTGCAAGCTCCAGCGATCCATTTATGGATTGGTGCAAGCCTCTCGGAGTTGGAATATACGCTTTGATAGTGTGATCAAAGCATATGGTTTTATACAGACTTTTGGAGAAGCCTGTATTTACAAGAAAGTGAGTGGGAGCTCTGTAGCATTTCTAATATTATATGTGGATGACATATTGCTGATTGGAAATAATACATAATTTCTGGATAGCATAAAAGGATACTTGAATAAGAATTTTTCAATGAAAGACCTCGGTGAAGCTGCTTATATATTGGGCATCAAGATCTATAGAGATAGATCAAGACGCTTAATTGGACTTTCACAAAGCACATACCTTGATAAAAGTTTTGAAGAAGTCCAAAATGGATCAGTCAAAGAAAGGGTTCTTGCTTGTGTTACAAGGTGTGAAGTTGAGTCAGACTCAATGCCCGACCATTGTAGAAGATAGAGAGAAAATGAAAGTCATTCCCTATGCCTCGGCCATAGGTTCTATCATGTATGCAATGCTGTGTACCAGACCTGATGTGTGCCTAGCTATAAGTTTAGCAAGGAGGTACCAAAGTAATCCAGGAGTGGATCACTGGACAGCAGTCAAGAACATCCTAAAATACCTGAAAAGGACTAAGGATATGTTTCTCGTTTATGGAGGTGACAAAGAGCTTGTCATAAATGGTTACGTCGATGCTAGCTTTGACACTGATCCGGATGACTCTAAGTCACAAACCGGATACATATTTATATTGAATGGTGGAGCTGTCAGTTGGTGCAGTTCCAAGCAGAGCGTCGTGGCGGGATCTACGTGTGAAGCGGAGTACATAGCTGCTTCAGAAGCAACAAATGAAGGAGTCTGGACGAAGGAGTTCATATCCGATCTAGGTGTAATACCTAGTGCATCGGGTCCAATGAAAATCTTTTGTGATAATACTGGAGCAATTGCCTTAGCAAAGGAATCCAGATTTCACAATAGAACCAAACACATCAAGAGACGCTTCAATTCCATGCGCGATCAAGTCAAGGAGGGATACATAGAGATTTGCAAAATACATACGGATCTGAATGTTGCAGACCCGTTGACTAAGCCTCTTCCACGAGCAAAACATGACCAACACCAAGACTCCATTGGTGTTAGAATCATTACAATGTAATCTAGATTATTGACTCTAGTGCAAGTGGGAGACTGAAGGAAATATGCCCTGGAGGCAATAATAAAGTTGTTATTTATATTTCCTTATAACATGATAAATGTTTATTATTCATGTTGGAACTGTATTAACCGGAAACTTGATACATGTGTGGATACATAGACAAAACAAAGTGTCCCTAGTATGCCTCTACTTGACTAGCTCGTTAATCAAATATGGTTAAGTTTCCTAACCATAGACATGTGTTGTCGTTTGATGAACGTGATCACATCATTAGAGAATGATGTGATGGACAAGACCCATCTGTTAGCTTAGCATAATGACCGTTAAGTTGTATTGCTATTGCTTTCTTCATGACTTATACATATTCCTATGACTATGAGATTATGCAACTCCCGAATACCGGAGGAACACTTTGTGTGCTATCAAACGTCAGAACATAACTGTGTGATTATAAAGATGCTCTACAGGTGTCTCTGAAGGTGTTTGTTGCATCGGCATAGATCAAGATTAGGATTTGTCACTCCGAGTATCGGAGAGGTATCTCTGGGCCCTCTCGGTAATACACATCACTATAAGCCTTGCAAGAAATGTGTCTAATGAGTTAGTTGCGGGATGATGCATTACGGAACGAGTAAAGAGACTTGTCGGTAACGAGGTTGAACTAGGTATGAGGATACCATGATCGAATCTCGGGCAAGTAACATACCGATGACAAAGGGAATAATGTATGTTGTTATTGCGGTTTGACCGATAAAGATCTTCGTAGAATATGTAGGAACCAATATGAGCATCCAGGTTCTGCTATTGATTATTGATCGGAGATGTGTCTCGGTCATGTCTACATAGTTCTCAAACCTGCAGGGTCCGCACGCTTAACGTTCGATGATGATTTGTATTATGAGTTATGTGTTTTAGTGACCGAAGTTTGTTCGGAGTCCCGGATGGGATCACGGACATGACGAGGAGTCTCGAAATGGCCGAGAGGTAAAGATTGATATATTGGACGATAGTATTCGGACACCGGAATGGTTTCGGAATGGTTCGGGTATTTTTCGGAGTACCGGGAGGTTACCGGACCCCCCTCCCCCCGGGGGGACTATTGGGCCTACATGGGCCAAAGGGGAGAGGGGAGGCAGCCCACAAGGGGTGGCCGCACACCCTCCCGTAGGGAGTCCGAATTGGACTAGGGGAGGGGGCGCACCCCCCCATTCCTTCTCCTCTTCCCTCTCGCTTCCCTCTTTCCCCCTCCATGAGAAGGGAAAAGGGGGGGAGCGAATCCTACTAGGAGTGGAGTCCTAGTAGGACTCCCCCCCTTGGCGCGCCCCTGGTGGACGGCCTCCTCCTCTCCCTCCTTTATATACGTGGGCAGGGCACCCCTTGGAGACACACCAATTGTTCCAAGCCGTGTGGGGTGTCTCTCTCCACGGTTTACTCCTCCGGTCATATTCATGTAGTGCTTAGGCGAAGCCCTGCGTGGATCACATCACCATCACCGTCACCACGCCGTCATGCTGACGAAACTCTCCCTCGACCCTCAGCTGGATCAAGAGTTCGAGGGATGTCATCGAGCTGAACGTGTGCTGAACTCGGAGGTGTCGTATGTTCGGTCTTGATCGGTTGGATCGCGAAGACGTTCGACTACATCAACCACATTAACCTAACGCTTCCGCTTTTGGTCTACGAGGGTACGTGGACACACTCTCCTCCTCTCGTTGCTATGCATCTCCTAGATAGATCTTGCGTGAGTGTATTTTTTTGTAAATTGCATGTTGCGTTCCCCAACACAAAGATGGCGAAGTGTCATGTAGTTGACGTTCACATAACACCACTAAGAGAATCACAACATGCATATCATCAAAATATCAAACGAATATCAAATTCACATGATTACTTATGACAAGACTTCTCCCATGTCCTTAAGAACAAAAGTAACTACTCACAGAACATATTCATGCTCAAGAGTAGAGGGGTATTGAATATCATAATAGATGTAAACATATAATCTTCCACCAAATAACCGGCTAGCATCAACTACAAGATGTAATCAACACTACTAGTCACCCCTAGGTACTGATACGTCCATTTTGCATCATACTTTTATATTGCTATTTATTGCATTATGGGATGTTATTACACATCATATCACAATACTTATGCCTTTTCTCTCTTATTTTACAAGGTTTACATGAAGAGGGAGAACGTCGGCAACTGGAATTCTGGACTCGAAAAGGAGCAAATATTAGCGACCTATTCTGCACAACTCCAAAAGTTCTGAATATTCACGGAGAATATTTTTGGAATATATAAAAAATATTGGGCGAAGAAAGCACCAGAGGGGGGCCACCAGCCAGCCACAAGGGTGGAGGGCGCGCCCCCGTCCTTGTGGGGCCCCTGGCAGGACTCCGACGCCCATCTTTTGCTATATGGTGTGTTTTGACCTAGAAAAAATAAGAAGGAAGCTTTCGTGACGAAGCGCCGCCGTCTCGAGGTGGAACCTGGGTCGAACAAATCTATGGCTCCGGCGGAGCTGTTCTGCCTGGGAAATTTCCCTCCGGGAGGGGGAAATCGAAGCCATCGTCATCACCAACGATCCTTTCATCAAGAGGGGGCCAATCTCCATCAACATCTTCACCAGCACCATCTCCTCTCAAACCCTAGTTCATATCTTGTATCCAATCTCTGTCTCAAAACCTCAGACTGGTACATGTGGGTTGCTAGTAGTGTTGATTACTCCTTGTAGTTGATGCTAGTTGGTTTATCCGGTGGAAGATTATATTTTCAGATCCTTAATGATAGGTAATACTCCTCTGATTATGAACATGAATATGCTTTATGAGTAGTTACGTTTGTTGCTGAGGACATGGGAGAAGTCTTGTTATAAGTAATCATGTGAATTTGGTATTCGTTCGATATTTTGATGAGATGTATGTTGTCTCTCCTCTAGTGGTGTTATGTGAACGTCGACTACATGACACTTCACCATTATTTGGGCCTAGGGGAAGGCATTGGGAAGTAATAAGTAGATAATGGGTTGCTAGAGTGACAGAAGCTTAAACCCTACTTTGTGCGTTGCCTCGTAAGGGGCTGATTTGGATCCATATGTTTCATGCTATGATTAGGTTTACCTTAATTCTTCTTTCATAGTTGCAGATGCTTGCGAGAGGGGCTAATCATAAGTGGGAGGCTTGTCCAAGGAATGGCAACACCCAAGCACCGGCCCACCCACATATCAAATTATCAAAGTAACGAACGTGAATCATATGAGCATGATGAAAACTACCTTGACAGTAATTCCCATGTGTCCTCGGGAGCGCTTTCACTGGTACGTGTTGGTCCTATACAAATGGTTTTTAACCCCTTTTTGCGACGACATTTGGAACCGTCGCCAAGTGAGTGTGGGCGATAGGGGGGCCCTTCCCACACAACCCAGAAACCGTCAGGGATATGCCCTTCTGGCACACACGCTCGGCAAAATGAGGTCGTGTGCGACCGGCGAGCGCTCAAATACGGAAATACGTATAGTAGAGCTAAAAATAATACAATTATATGGCGAAATTGTTTCCGGTCACAAGTACATCCCACACAGTCAGTCCCCGCTAAACGTTTTCGTTCGTATGTACATCCCACACAGTCGCTCCAAGGAAAATGTTTTCGTTCATAGGTACATCACACACAATTTTCCAGTTAAATCGTTTGCGTTATTGAATGTGTCACACATGGTCCGTAGAAGAAATTGTGTGGCAAAGGCTGTCCATCACACACAGTTTTTATGTGGTAAACGTTTGCGCAAGGTGGCCTAACGCAAATAGTTTTCAAGAGAAAGTCATGTGTGATTGTTCATTGATCCAACACGCTTTATTCCTAGAAACTGTGTGCGTTGCCTGAGGTCATCGCCCGCGGTATTTTTTCAACAACCGTTTGCAATAGCAAAACCCAATTAGCAGGCTAATTCGCCATTAGCAAGCTAATTGCCCTATTATTAATAGTCCATTTATTAATTTAATTGACATTCATATTAAGCACATAATATATTTCATTTCCATATTAAGGAAGCAGAATTTCATAATTGAAATACATCAGAGTACAACATGATATAGCTTCAGCACTCAGCTACCCCATTACACAACTGCACCAGCACCAAGTTTCACATGCAACATGTAGAACCTTTCGAAATTAGCATCATAGACGGGATATAGACAGATGCATCTAATCTGGAAAACTGCTGAAGCGGAAGGCGAATATTGAGCCTTCATTCATGTTGAAGGTCTTTGCAACTTTAGGCCAGCGTCTGTGGATGATTGACCGTCTGTCCTTTGTCCTCTTTAAGAACACTTCAATATTGAACCATGGGTGTTGTATGAAAACCTTCCTCGCCTCCTGACCATAGAGGTGGGTTGAGAGATTATCATCAATGAACTGCTTTGGAAAGGCCTGAAAACAAGGATGTGCATAAATATCTTCTCTATATTGGAAATAGGGCAAAGGAATAAAAAAGGCAAGGTATAATAGTTAGTACCATCTTGTAGTGAACTGATGTCTTCTTCATTGTGCAGACAAAGATCTTGTTGTTTTTGTCGCTAATTTCTTTATCCTAAAAATCTCTCTGAGTTTCTTGATTTGATTGATATTCATGGACAACTCATTTCCGCATATGCAAAAAGGGTCGAACAGTGGGTCAAAACCTCTGACAGCAGGACCTACATGTGCAAGACCAAATTGTTAAAAACCAAAATATTAGAATGGTTCCTGCAATTGCACAATAATGTGCTATTAGACAACGGACCATGCACGTGCTAACCTCAATTGTAAACCTCAGTGCTTCCCATTGTTTCCCTGCAACACATATAAGGTAGTTAGTCATCAGGTTAAGTATTTACTATAGCCAAATTCAATTTATTCCTCACATGGTATACAATAACATAATGCACCCACAACTATTGAACATCGCATTGCAAAATTAAACCAAACAGTTAACTAAACACCACAACACAAATCAACCAAACATTAACTGAGCACCACATTGCATAATGTATAACCAAACGAAGCATGCTTGACAACTTGGAAATATAGCAATTGTATTCGTTTTTCATGTATTTTGTAAAGACAAATTTGATTTATTTCTCACATGGAAGACAATACAAAATTGCAGCCTGAAGAATTGAACATCACAATTGCATAATTGAACCAAACAGTTAACTGAAGATGACAACTAATTAACAAAACAGCTAATAAGTGAGTACCACACTGCACGACATATAGAACATATACACTAGAGCAATAGATTGCATGGTAAAATTAGATATCACAATTCACTAGAATTTGTGAAGGAAATGCAGGAGCAGCACACGCATTAGGTAAACTGAGCATGCTTAACCGGCATAGCTAGCAAATGGAAAGGCGCTCCTCCAAGATCTGGGGGTCAGCACGAATGGCAGCCATCACGACCTCATCTGCGCTTGCGGCCGTGATTTGCTTCTCTGCTGCCAAATGCTCCTTGAGATCCTGGCTATACTGCGTGCACCATGGCTTAGGGCCGCACTTATTTGGTGGAGGATCAGTGATTTGGGTGGAAGGTGTCGCGCTCGCGCTGGCGGTCGGAGCATGTAGGATGTGGAAGGAGGAGGAGGTGGGGGTCGGGTGTGGATTACCTGCCTGGATAGACAAGGCCGAGCAGCATGAAGGAGGGTCACCGACGAGGAGGCGGCGCTGCAAGCAAGGAGTGAAGGTTTCAACTTGGAAAGGAAGACGGAAACATGGGAAATGTGGCTTTTGGTAGGAGGGAGGGGCGGGAAGGTAGATATTTCCGCGGAAGCCGAAAATTTGGAATCGCTTCAGCGAAAAAACTGGCGCGCAAAGTGTCATCAGACACGTTCCCTTTTTCAGAACTATGTACGATATGTGAACATCACAAACGATTCAGATAGCTTAACCCGTGTGTGTTGAGTTTGAACGTCAAAAATTTTGGTTCGAATTTCCCTGGTTACAGTGGTCATCCACGTCATTGCATAATTTGGGTACACAAAGAAGACTAACTTCTTAATCGAGCAAGTTCAGCAATTAAACAGAGCTAGCTGATCTAAACATTACTCTAACAAATTAAAAACTGGCGCTCTTAATTAAACAAAACAAACAGTACTACTACAGCTGGTGCTCGTCGATCTCCGCCGCCGCCTCCATGTCCAGCTTGCGCCTGGCGGTCTCCTGGGGAAGGGGCTCCATGGCATCCATCACACCATACTCGGCAAGCATCTCGCCATCCGTGTCTGCCATCTCTATGGAAAAGTCCGCCACGAGCTGGGCGTGGGCGGACGCGATTTGGGCTTGGACGGGCTCCGTCGTCGTAAGGTATGCCGCAGATGAACGGATGGCTGCTCGAACGCTCTCGGCGATTGCCAGCTCCTCGGCCATGGGTTGCCGACCGTTGCCGGAGAAGCTTCATTCGATTTGTGCGGTGACCGCCAGGAGCTGGGCGTGGGCGGCCTCGACATGGTCGTGGGCGGCCTCCATCAGGGCTAAGACCACCGCTGCGGAACGGATAACTGATGTGCCGCTCTCGCCAGTTGTTATCCCCGAGCCAGATGTTGCTGCCGCCACCTGAGAAGCAACATCGGCCATTTGGGTTGCCACGGCCGACCGATCGCAGATTACAGTCACGCTCATGCACCCTGTTAGCACGCGCATGGCGGTTGTGGCAGCACTCTCGCCGGAGTGGGCCACCGAAGTTGCCCTCACAACGCGGGTCCACGTGCCCATCTTTCACCAGCGACGATTGAACAGTGAAATGATATTTGGGGAGCGAGCTAGTGTGCTTGAGACGCCGGCTGTGGACTGTAGCCGACGCACCTTCTCGCGTAAGCCATAGGCGTAATATACACCGACGGTGCTCCAGGATATTTTGTGCTGCATCTCACACGGTTGGTGATAATAAACTATGTGTGATCTACTTGATTTTTCATCTTGATTTGAATTACATAATGGGGTCACAACAGCAATGGACGATGTTTGAATTGCTAGACCTTTTATCTGGAGTGTACATGCAACTATATGTGTGTCGTAAAAGAGTTGGAATTATTCAAGGTTTGTTTGAACATTTTATACATTAAATTGGTTTTCTAGCCATTTCATGTGCACAATTCAAAATTAAACTACAAGCACATGCTCCGGTGCACCAACATGGGTTGTAAAATCATATATGTGTCCATGGGTTTATGCTTATCTCCCATGCAAGAAATAGGGATGAAATTTGAACACCACGGCACCGTGGCTCTCCGGCAAACCTCGACGTACTTGATTTTATAATTCTAGTAAATCCAAAATTCGTCTGAAATTAATGAAACTTGGCACGCTATCATGGAGCGACATCAACATGCCGTGGTAAAATTTTTGTCTCATTTGGGGCAGGTTTGGGTATAAGCTCCTCATAAACCAGAGTTTCTCACACAACAAGTGTGATGGTTTCGGTAGGGAACATTTCACCTTTCTGGACGAAACGGTATCAGTTGCCTCTTCTCAATTTCAATTTTTTTCCTAGTGTCAACATAGAACAACATGAGTGTTGTGTCAATTTCGGGGATTTTTCGGGGTTCGCTTGGACATTTTTGTACATTAACTGAGTTTTATGTGCATTCATGTGCATAATTCAAATTTGAACTACAGGCACATGCTCTAATGCATATAAATTAGTTGAAAATTCAAATTTGTGTCCTTGGTTGCCTGCTTAGGTCCCATGCAAGAAATGGGAATGAATGTCAACACCCTGCCACCGTCACTCGGCCGCAAACATTGAGATACCTGGTTTTTAAATTCTAGTAAATCCAAAACTCATCTGAAATTCATGAAACTTGGCATGCTATCATGGAGCGGCATCAACATGCCGTGGTAAAATTTTTGTCCCATTTGGAGCAGGTTTGGGTATATGCTTCTCACAAACCAGAGCTTCTCACAACAAGCATGATCGTTTCGGTAGGTAACATCCCACCTTTGGGGACGAAACAATATCCATTGCCCGCTTCCAAAAAATTTCACGTGTCAACATAGAACAACAGAAGTGTTGTGTCAATTTTTGTGATTTTCCGAGGTTTGTTTGGACATTTTTATGCATTAATTGAGTTTTCAATGCATTTATGTGCATAATTCAAATTTGAACAACATGCAGATGCTCCAGTGCATATAAATTGGTTGAAAAATAAAATATGTGTCCTTGGGTACATGCTTACGTCCCATGCAAGAAATGGGAATGAATTTCAAACACAGGGAATCGTTGATTGCCGGCAAAACATTAAGATGTCTGGTTTTTAAATTCTAGTTCCCAAACTCGTCTGAAATTCATGAAACCTGGCATGCTATCATGGAGCGGCATCAACATGTCGTGGTAATTTTTTTGTCCCATTTGGAGCAGGTTTGGGTATATGATTCTCACAAACAAGAGCTTCTCACAACAATATGATGGTTTCGGTAGGGAACGTCCCACCTTTGGGGACGAAATGATATCCATTGCCTCTTATTGCTTCCAAAAAAATTCTCGTGTCAACATAGAACAACAGGAGTGTTGTGTCAATTTTTGTAATTTTCGGGGTTCGTTCGGACATTTTTATACATTAACTGAGTTTTCAATGCATTTATGTGCATAATTCAAATTTGAACTAGATGCACATGCTCTAATGCATATAAATTAGTTAAAAATTTAAATCTGTGTCCTTGGGTGCATGCTTACGTCCCATGCAAGAAATGGGAATGAATTTCAAACACCAGGGCACCGTTGATTGCCGGCAAAACATTGAGATGCCTGGTTTTTTAAATTCTAGTAAATCCAAAACTCGTCTGAAATTCATGAAACTTGGTATGCTATCATGGAGCGGCATCAACATGCCGTGGTAAATTTTTTGTCCCTTTTGGGACAGGTTTGGGTATATACTTCTCACAAACCAGAGCTGCTCACAATAAGCATGATGGTTTCCGTAGGAAACGTCCCACCTTTGGGGACGAAACGATATCCATTGCCTCTTATTGCTTTCAAAAAATTTCTCGTGTCAACATAGAACAACAGGAGTGTTGTGTCAATTTTTGTGATTTTTGGGGGTTCGTTTGGACATTTTTATGTATTAATTGAGTTTTCAATGCATTTATGCGCATAATTCAAATTTGAACTACATGCACATGCTCTAGTGCATATAAATTGGTTGAAAAATCAAATATGTGTCCTTGGGTGCATGCTTACATCCCATGCAAGAAATGGGAATGAATTTGAAACACCAAGGCACCGTTGATTGTCGGCAAAACATTGAGATGTCTGGTTTTTAAATTCTAGTAAATCCAAAACTCGTCTAAAATTCATAAAACTTGGCATGCTATCATGGAGCAGCATCAACATGTCGTGGTAAATTTTTTCTCCCATTTGGGACAGGTTTGGGTATATACTTCTCACAAACCAAAGCTTCCCATAACAAGATGATGGTTTCGGTAGGGAACATCTCATCTTTGGGGACGAAATGATATCCATTGCCTTTTATTGCTTCCAAAAAATTTCTTGTGTCAACATAGAACAACAGGAGTGTTGTGTCAATTTTTGTGATTTTTCGGGGTTCGTTTTTACATTTTTATGCATTAACTGAGTTTTCAATGCATTTATGTGCATAATTCAAATTTGAACTACATGCACATGCTCTAATGCATATAAATTAGTTGAAAATTCAAATCTGTGTCCTTGGGTGCATGCTTATGTCCCATGCAAGGAATGGGAATGAATTTCAAACACCAGGGCACCGTTGATTGCCAGCAAAACATTGAGATGCCTGGTTTTTAAATTCTAATAAATGCAAAACTCATATGAAATTCATGAAACTTGGCATGCTATCATGGAGCGGCATCAACATGCCGTGGTAAATTTTTTGTGCCATTTGGGGCAGGTTTGGGTATATGATTCTCACAAATCAGAGCTTCTCACAACAAGCATGATGGTTTCTGTAGGGATCGTCCCACCTTTGGGGACGAAGCGATATTCATTGTCTCTTATTGCTTCCAAAAAATTTCTCATGTCAACATAAAACAACAGGAGTATTGTGTCAATTTTTGTGATTTTTCAGGGTTCGTTTGGACATTTTTATGCATTAACTGAGTTTTCAATGCATTTATGTGCATAATTCAAATTTGAACTACATGCACATGCTCCAGTGCATATAAATTGGTTGAAAAATCAATCTGTGTCCTTGGATGCATGCTTAGGTCTCATGTAAGAAACATAATGAATTTCAAACACCAGGGCACCGTTGATTGCTGGTAAAACATTGAGATGCCTGGTTTTTAAATTCTAGTAAATCCAAAACTCGTCCGAAATTCATGAAACTTGGCATGCTATCATGGAGCGGCATCAACATGCCGTGGTAAAATTTTTGTCCCATTTGGGGCAGGTTTGGGTATATGCTTCTCACAAACGAGAGCTTCTCACAACAAGTATGATGGTTTCGGTAGAGAATGTCCCACCTTTGGGGACGAAACGATATCCATTGCCTCTTATTGCTTCCAAAAAAATTCTCGTGTCAACATAGAACAACAGTAGTGTTGTGTCAATTTTTGTGATTTTTTGGGGTTCGTTTGGACATTTTTATGCATTAACTGAGTTTTCAATGCATTTATGTGCATAATTCAAATTTGAACTAGATGCACATGCTCTAGTGCATATAAATTGGTTGAAAAATTAAATATGTGTCCTTGGGTGCACGCTTAGGTCCCATACAAGAAATGGGAATGAATTTCAAACATTGAGATGCCTGGTTTTTAAATTCTAGTTTTTAA
This sequence comes from Triticum urartu, assembly GCF_003073215.2. Lineage (NCBI taxonomy): Eukaryota > Viridiplantae > Streptophyta > Magnoliopsida > Poales > Poaceae > Triticum > Triticum urartu. The sequence continues at coordinate 184,804,281 of NC_053027.1, read as the reverse complement.
ATTGAGATGTTTGGTTTTTAAATTCTAGTAAATCCAAAACTCGTTTGAAATTGGCATACTATCATGGAATGGCACCCAACATGCTATGATATTTTTCATGTCCATTCTGAGAGAAGACGCACTCGAATAATGACAGCCAATAAAGGCATTTTGAAAAAGTAGCTGCCTCTTTAATATCTCAAACATTTGTCTAATTCGAACCGTGTGCGTTTTGTTAACCATTCACGTGACACCACGCGTCTTGGTTTTAATGGATGTAGGAGGTGCCGTGTGGACAGCTGCTTGACCTTGACTGAACGGAAGAGTGCAGTTCAGTGCGCAAGCTGACCGAGAGGAGTGCAAGTTGTCCTCGAATGTGCAGGATCATCAAGAAGCGTGCAAGCTTTACGCTGCGCATGCTCACTGGGAAGTGAGCCCTTTGACTTCCATGGTCGCCCACCTTCCTCTCCATGCGCGCCTCCCTCAACGGCATGGGACGCCGCCGTTGAACGCTACCTCTCAGCGCCGCCAGCTGCCGTCCTCCTGCCCCCCGCCCGTCGACCCTGGGACGACATGATGCAAAGTGAGAGCAGGATTTGTGCATCTCTTCAACGCAAACGGTTCTTTTAGATGACCCGTGTGCAACCACTTACAAATAATTTGGTGTGATTTGCATCTGTCATATTGGGTATGTTACCATTTGTCAAACTGGAAAGATTGACATTTATTGATCTAGCAACATTGCCATTTGTCAACCTTGTAACACTATGATTTGTCAAAATATGAAGTTAAAAATCACTAGCAATATCTAATTTTTACAACTAAAATTCAATAATTAAGCATAGATTTCATTCATAGATTAAGTAGTCGTTCTTAATTTATACAAACAGTTTAACTCGACAGCTGAACCGACCAAACTTTTTCCTAATTGTTGCCAACCACGTACTGAAATAGCTAGTTAACCTATATATACTAGCTAATTTTAAGTATGTTGTACAGTTCCACCACATCTATAGTCAGATGAACTGAACAAAATAGCCACTAAATACTACTACTACTGTGGAGGGGCTTTGTACTACTTCCGGCTCCCTCTCCTCTGCCGAGCGCGCTCAGTAAGAGGCGTAGGAGGAGGAGCCTACCGACGAGCTGGGCAACCGCAATACGATACCTGCCATCGTTGCAGCTTCAGCAACGCTCACCTCGAACGCCCTCTGCCGCTCCAGACGACCCCTCTCAAAGCGGAGGTTCTCCTCGTAGATCTCCTGATTCCTCGCCTCTAAGGTGGCGTGTGCCGCGGCCTCGGCGGCGGTAAGGCTCTTTGCGTGCCCGACGAGGCGCTCCTCCTCCTCCCGCAGGAACTCGGTGTAGCGCACAAGGTCACTGACGCACGTGCGGACATCTACCTCCGCCTCCCGCCTTCGGGCAGCGGTGGTGGAGCGGGTGATGACCCCGGCGGTCGGCGGTGGGCTGGCGGCCACGCCGGCCGACGATGGGGTGATGTCCACGACCACCACCTCCCGCCTTCGGGCCGCGGTGGCGAAGCGGGTGATGCCCACGGTGGCCGGCATTGGGGTGGCGGCCACGACGGCCACCTCCCGCCTTCGGGCCGCGGCGGCGGAACGGGAGATGGCCCTGGCTTTCGACGGTGGTGTGGCAGCAACAGCTGCCGACAGGCACCGGCGACTGAGCGTGTGGTGGGTGTTTCGCGCACACCCAACAGGGACACCACACGCACTACACTACGCGAGGGACTGCGCCACCGCCACGGTGTAGCCTCCCAGCTGGAGCTGTCCTCTGATGACGGCAGAGTGGCTGAGCGACGACGACGGACCGGTGCTATTGACGATTATGGGAGAAGCAGACAAGATAAGCTATAGGAAGGGAGCGGAAAATGCGACGCAGGACTCGCCGGCCATGAGGGTTTTTATAGCAGGCCGGTAAGCATTGGGATTTTGGGGGATTTCACCGAGTTGGGCGAGAAGTTTGCGCGGAAACCTGCGAGGTTGCGCGGGAATGGGCTCACCGACGATTCATTGGCGCCACCGTTTGGACGAAAGAACGCCCCGCGCGCTGCACAAGCTTGCGTCGTAAGCCGTCTGCGGCAGCGGGGTGACAAGACGTGCGAGAGGAGGACGAAAGGTCACGTATACATACGGTTAATAAAAAACATTTGCGATTTAATTACCTACTATACCCCTATCCTGATTTATAAGTTTGAATTAACTAATAAAATACGAATGCATGTCGCCAAAGATTATATAGTTAGATTCGTATTTGACATAGTTTTCAATTATATAATTTTTATAACATGCAGTAAAATTTTGTTGGTTAAATTTGAGGGCAAAGTATGCCATAGAATATAAAGGGGACTATAGACTAGACGGAGGTGGTAGCACACGCCGCTCTCTACGCAGCGACACAACTGTCGTCCGGCTTGTAGGCAACCATTTCCTGCGTGTTCAACTGCTCTATGCGTGTGGTTGCTTGCGGTTCAGGCGGCTGCGGCGCACTCTGCTCGCGTCCCGCTGCGCGCGTTCTGCTCTCGCGTCTCTTCGGGTGCTTTGCCCTCGTCCCTCCACGCGCGTTGCCAGTGTTCGGGGCCGGCGCACGATCATGCACGTTCGTGTGCATGCGGTTGCGCCGGGCGCGGCGCGATGATACAGTTACCCGCTGCAAAAACTGTCATGCGGACGCGCCGAGAATCCACGCCGCCCGACCCCCTTTTATTCCTGCGGTCGTTTACTTTCATCTCTCATCTCACATGACACAATGAGCACACCCACAAGGACACATACAGAAAGGATATCCAGCGATTCCAATGGCGCTTCCAGCGGCCGCCGACGACAACGGCGGGAAGTTCACCACGCAACACGTCGTGGACACCCACGTGAGGGGAAAGGCTCACTTGGTGGTGTACACGAACGATCCGGTCTCGGTGGAGAGCTCCATCCGAACTATAGAGCAGTTCCTGGTCGAGGACAAGTACCAAGTGGTCGGCTTCGACCTCGAGTACACCATGGGTCATGCCGGGCACAATCAGAAGGTTGTCGTCGTCTAGTTGTGCGTGCGACATGGCGTCCTCGTCTACCACTACCACCTGGCCACAGCGCCTTGTGGGCGTTTCTCCAGGTTTATCAACAGCTCTGACTACAGTTTCATTGTAGTGGACACCACAAACGATCTAAAATCGCTCAAGGTTTCGTGCTTAAAATGTCCGAATCTTGTCAACATCCAAAGCCACTACAAGGTCTGGGGTAGCGACAAAAACAAACTGAACTCCCTGGTTGACCTCGCTCGGCCATCATCAACCCCTACTACATGAAGATAAAGAGTGAGAGCAATAAGGGCAGGAACGCCTGGCACAGTGTGTGGCATAAGAGACTGGATGAACAACATGCCAAGTACGCGGCCATGGATGCATACACAAGCTACGAGATGTACAGACGGATCGTTGACATGAGGAACTGTCTTCTTCCTGACCCAGACGAGGGATCGAGCCACATAGCAATGACGGGAGCGTCACAATAAGTAGATGACTAGACGATCATTTCTCCTACTTTAGAAGGCACGCAATTGTTTATTGATGTGTGTGTGAATGATCTGTATAGTTACTTATGTAATTGGATGTTTATTTTAGTTATATATATACATGTTATTCTACTATAGACAGAGCAAATTACACGGCTTATTAGTAGCAATCGTCTGTGTTATTATTGGTCTTCGCACACATTTCTGATTACGAACTCGTTTGCCGCGTATCACACACATCTTGTTGAGTTGAATCGTTTACATTGTGTTGCCTAATCACACATAGTTCATCCTAATGAACCGTATGCAATATATCGCACATGCTTTCATTTGGCTGCCCGTCTTTTTTGTTCCTCCTCATCCCAAACAGTTAATTGAACTGAATCGTATGCCCTGCATCGCACACGCAACTACAATCTGTACCGTGTTTGATGCATCCGTCATCGCAAACGTTTTGCATTTTTTTGATGCTTTTTTTACACCCCCGTTTGTGATTATGGCATCGCACACAGTTTCGTCGAAGGGTCTCTGGTCGTAGTGTCATGTTTGGACCATCCTGCAGTAGTGTTTGCTTCATATAAGAGTTCGCCCAGACTTGTCCTTTGCTACAAAAAGGATTGGGCCACCTTGCTGCACCTTAGTTACTTTTGTTACTTGTTACCCGTTACGATTTATTTTATCACAAAACTATCTGTTACCGATAATTTCAGTGCTTGCAGAGAATACCTTGCTGAAAACCACTTGTCATTTCCTTCTGCTTCTCGTTGGGTTCGACACTCTTACTTATCAAAAGGACTACGATAGATCCCCTATACTTGTGGATCATCAGGTACCAATGTGAGGTTTTATTACAAGGATTGAACACAAGAGATGAACTAGGATTTTGAGATGAGATGTTGCCTTTGAAAATGTTGACGAAGATTGCCCCTCCCACGATGAGAGGGTTGTTGGTGATGACAATAGCTTCGGTTTCCCCCTCCTGGAAGGAAGTATCCCCGACGGAATCGCTTCGCCGGAGAGCAAAAGTGCTCCTGCCCAAGTTCCGCCTCGAGACGGCGGCGCTTTGTCCCAAAATTCCTGTCCTTATTTTCTCTAGGGCAAAAGACCCTATGTACTAGAAAATGGGCACCGGAGGTGGGCCAGGGCTCCCACTACCCACCAGGGCGCCATGGGGGACAGGCGCACCCTGGTGCCTAGTGGGCACCTGGGTGTCCCTTTCTGGTATTTCTTTATTCCAATATTTTTATATATTTTAAAATAATTTTTCGTAAAATTTCAACTCGTTTGAAGCTGAATAACAAGGTGGTATTCATAAATGCGTGTCTTGGTGGATAGTGAGGGCATTATTTTTATTGTCCATGTCTATGAAGGTATCTGTGTTGGAGATGCTCTAAAATGTCAGAAGGCCTGACAAATTGAAAATCTAGGGGACACAAAGAAAAGGAAACAGTAAAAGAAGAGAAAAGAAAAGGAAACATGAAAGACAACCAGATTGGAACCCTCCAACTCAGACACAGTCACCACCCTGTCCCCTCGTCTTCCTCGGCCCTCGCTTCGTTCTCCGCGGGAGCCGGCGAGCCGCCGCCCCACTCACTCTCTCTCCCCCCGTCCACCGCACGCCTCCGCCACGCCATTCCCATATGCTCTTCTCCGGCGAGGTAAAGAAACCATCTTTCTCACATTTCCCTCCCCTCTCCTTTCTTGCTGGTGCCACCGTCCTAGCGGTTACTCAGCTAGATCTGCACGCATTTGGCGTTTCTTGGCAGCAGATCTTGAGCGTGGATCCCCCTTTACCCGGATCCATAGTGGTCTGGATCCGGCTTTTCCGCGGCGCTGGTCGGATTTGGTGCGCTCCTCACTGTGGGAACGAAAGACCACATGTTTTGTTTGTGGGATCGTATAGCGTGTGCGTTTGAGTTTCTTGGTGTTAGTTTCTTCACGCATGCGTTTGATCGTTTTTTGGTGTTAGTTTCTTCACGCATGCGTGGATTCACAGTCAGCCGATGCACATTTGTTCCACCAAGTTCCGTGGATTTGTATCTTGCGAGGACCGTCAAGTTAAATATCTCTGAAGTAAGCACCATGATTAGCAATCTTACACTACATTGTGCATTCTCGTGGGGTGCAGGGCAACAGAGCATGATTCTGTGGCAAGGTTGAATGGCGGTGAGTTAGGGATATACGAGACTGTGCGGAGCAGGGGTTATTAATAAATTGTGCAAGAGGCGAGCCTTGGCCGAGATGGATGCCGTTGTTGATGTTGCCGATGCTATGGGCGCTGTGACTATAGAGAACGGGGCGAAGCTGGAGTTGCCTGACAGTGTAGAGGAGCGCGGCGAAGAGCATGATGCGCAGGCCAACAGAGACCATTCAGGGGAGAGTGAGGTGATCAACCCGCACGAAGAGGCAGGTGGAGAAGCCACCTCACAGCCAGAAGGGAGGAAGATCGGCCGTTCCAAGGTGATCTTGTGACAGTGATGTTTTGTGCCTGTCTGGTGACAATACTGTTCTGATTAGTGTTTTCTACATGATGTGCTTATAGGGAGCTGCAAGTCATGGTCCTAAGGTTGCAAAGACAAGGAGCCCAAAGAGTGGAGATGAAGGTCTAGCAAGGAGAAGCACCCCTAGTTCCTCTCTTCGTAAGGCACCCATTGCGCGAGTATCGCATGCAGACTCAGGCACTGGCTCTTGTACCAATGGTGATCCGAGTGTCGATAAGAAAGTGAGTTCTCCGTTCTGCTTGATTTTATTATTCCTATGTTACCCGGAATTGGTTCCATATCCAAGCCAGCCAGGTCTCAAATACTTTGTTTGGTAATGGTAATCAGAAATCTGGAAAGATCGAGTCTCGTCCGTCTGCCAAGGAGACATCATTGCTCGAGGACGCAAAGTATGCATATTTCTTTCCTGTTTCTGCGTTATTTCTTGTGTACTGTGGTCTTACTTCCTGTTTTGAGACAGAGTGGATTTTGCCCTATATTTCTTTGTATATCTAACTTTTAGTAATCAAGATAAGTTCTAACCAAAGTTATGGTGCCATTTAAAGATTAACCTTTTGTTGCTAGTTAGTGATTTGTTAAAAATAGGGAATTGTACCATGTTTCCATTTCTTGGATTACCTCAATGTGGTAAACACATGTATGCTCACCCTCAGACGGTCAGACATCAGTTCAATTGAAATAATACTTATTTGATCTATTTCTCTACTATGTCACTGAAGCGACACCTTTTCATCTCGTCATTTATCGACCTGCCACAAACCTCAACAAGTGTGTCAGTATTGGAAGTTAACTTTAGTATTTCCAGCATTTGGATGTCATGTACTACCTCTGTTTCTAAATATAAGATGTTTTGGCAGTTTAAATTGAACTGCCAAAACGTCTTATATTTAGGAACAGAGGGTGTACTTCATAAAGCCCTGCTCAATATCGGTCAGTTGAAGTATTGTGCTTCCTTTTCTCATTGTCAAGTTCAACTTAGGGCCGAGTCTGTGGACCATATTTGCATAATTGCATCTAAGGTCTTTGGGAATTTCTCTTACATTTCATGCTCCATTCTTCCTTTTCCCCGTTAATACTATCTAGTTTTGTTGGATACTCACAGAGTCACCATATTTGCATAATTGCATCTAAGGTCTTTGGGAATTTCTCTTACATTTCATGCTCCATTCTTCCTTTTCCCCGTTAATACTATCTAGTTTTGTTGGATACTCACAGAGTCACCATATTTGCATAATTGCATCTAAGGTCTTTGGGAATTTCTCTTACATTTCATGCTCCATTCTTCCTTTTCCCCGTTAATACTATCTAGTTTTGTTGGATACTCACAGAGTCACCATATTTGCATAATTGCATCTAAGGTCTTTGGGAATTTCTCTTACATTTCATGCTCCATTCTTCCTTTTCCCCGTTAATACTATCTAGTTTTGTTGGATACTCACAGAGTCACCATATTTGCATAATTGCATCTAAGGTCTTTGGGAATTTCTCTTACATTTCATGCTCCATTCTTCCTTTTCCCCGTTAATACTATCTAGTTTTGTTGGATACTCACAGAGTCACCATATTTGCATAATTGCATCTAAGGTCTTTGGGAATTTCTCTTACATTTCATGCTCCATTCTTCCTTTTCCCCGTTAATACTATCTAGTTTTGTTGGATACTCACAGAGTCACCATATTTGCATAATTGCATCTAAGGTCTTTGGGAATTTCTCTTACATTTCATGCTCCATTCTTCCTTTTCCCCGTTAATACTATCTAGTTTTGTTGGATACTCACAGAGTCACTTATGCTGTTATATTCACCCCCACAGATCCAGGGAGGGAAGTAAAGCTCAAAAGCAATCAGACCAGCATTCTTCCATCAGAAGAGATGAAGAAGATTTAAATAGTGAAAGTTCAAAAGCTCGAAGGGCTGGCAGCACTCCTGCCTATGGATTCAGTTTCAAGTGTGATGAGAGAGCTGAAAAAAGAAGAGAGGTAATTTCTGGTCTAATACCCTATTTCCCTGATTTTATTTGGAGAAAAAAAAGCAGATTTGATTCAGCTATTTTGTTTACCCAATATATAGTTCTACTCAAAGCTTGAGGAGAAGATTCACGCAAGAGAGATGGAAATAAGCAATATGCAAGCTAAATCGAAGGTGACATTGTGTTATCTCTTGGAAATGTTAAATGTTATTCTTGCATCTCATATGTTACTTGCTGACATTTGTTGCCTTATTATTCACAGGAGACTGAAGAAGCTGAACTCAAAATGCTGAGAAAAAGCTTAAAGTTCAAGGCAACGCCGATGCCAAGCTTCTCCCCACCACCAAAGGTTGAACTGAAAAAGGTAATACTGCTTTGCTCCTCATTCCTTCTGAATCCCTGGCTTTTCAACAAGTTAATTCATGACAGTGTCATGTGACTTATCTATACCAATATAAAAGGATCCAAATAGGCAGATCCAAACCATCTCGACCGTCAAATCATGTTATCTAGCGGTTCAAATCGCTTCAATGTTGAGCACCAAACACGTTTAACGCTCTAATTACCCACTACTGCCATTGGTTATAAACACGTTTTGACTCAACGCTATCCCTTGAAATCTGCCATGTAATTAATATCCTACCATTCCCGTGAAAAAGTAATTGGTATCTTACCAAATACGAACATGCAACAGATATATCTTACCTAATATAACGTGCAACTAATATCCTACTTAATATAAACGTGCGTTGCACGTACATTATTACTAGTGTAAGAAGGAGCCGAGTGTGGGGTTATCCCTTACTGGGCAAATAACCATGAACCCCCTCGCTCCCGCCCGAAAAAAAAAACATTTGCATTTCATTGTATACAGGAAATAGAACTTCATCACTTAAAAACAGGACTTCAGGAAAACATTAAAATGCTATGTTCAGAAGATATACTGAAAATGGAACTTTTCATGCGCTCAAACACCAAGATTTAAAAGTATATTAAAAATGTTAATCATCAGAAAATTCTGTATGCCATGTGGATATTATAGCTGCATTTGGATGGGATGCTGTTGCAGAGCCTTTATACTCATAGAAAAATCTGTACTGCCAGTTAAGGTACATGCAAAACTGCAGGGCCTTGAGACAAGATCAATATTAGTACTCAGACCTGCCTGATCTAAAATTTAAAATTCACTGTACGGCAGAAAATAATCTTTTACCTTGCAGCATTCTAGTCTATTCAATAGCAACCTACCAATTGTAGAGTTGAAGCATAAAGATGGGATAAAATCACACTTCTCTATTTTGATAGTCATCATTTAAAGCAACTATGAACCAATTGTACGCTACCATGGTGCTGAATCATCTGAACCAGTCCAGAAACAAACAGCACATGCTCCACTTAACATCCTGCACTGTGAACATTAGCTAAAACGTGTTGCCGCATTCTAAACATTGGACAATATCACAGTACTTATTACCTTGTTGTGTTATTTCTTATTTGTTGTAGATTCCTCCCACTAGAGCTAAATCACCAAAGCTTGGCCGTTCCAAGAACAAATCTGGGCTGGAGGCTGAAGAAAGTACCACCCCAAGCCATCCTATCCGTGTGAGCCTTGATGAGAAGGCTACTCAAAATGGTGCGAAGAAAGTAACCCCATCAAACTCAGTGAAGAAGCCCCAGAGGAAGTCACTCCCGAAATTGCCATCAGAGGCAAGTGGCCCACTTGAGGCCACACAGCCAAAAAGCATGGAGGACCTAAACACAGATAATCATCAGGAGTCAGGGTCGCCAGCAAAGCAGCTTCAGGAAACCGAGTCGATCGCCAGCAACGCCCAGGAGCCGATCCGAGCTAAAGTTACCCCCGACGACCAAGAACTCGACGAACAGGCATCCGTGTAGCAACGGCCATGGTGACCAAATCCTTCGATTTTGTGATGGCAGGTGTGCATGCCTCTGGCTTTGTCGCGTATTGTGCCATATTTCGATAGTGTATCTAGTGGCCTGTGTTCTATAATATAAACCAACGCTTGTCTCGTCTTTGTTGAGTCTAGCATCTGTGTTGCTTCTGTTCATAATCGTAAGCGAGGCTCCAGTGTCGTGTGCAACTGCAAATAGTTTTGCCCTATTTTCTACTGCTGCTGCTATTGGTCCAGATGAACTTTGTCTCCCTGCTTTGATTTATAATTTTGTGATGTCCGTGCTGCATTGCAATGGGAGCAGCAAAAGGGACGGTGTAAACACTGATAAAAGTGTTGTTTTATAATTTGTGAATACGTGCTTGGGTCCTCTTCTCGTTTCAATGGACAAGAAAAAAGCGCTAACTTCATTCAGCTCAAGTGCAAGTTACTGCGTGGTTTACAAAGCCCTGCTTCCAGGGAATGTTCAGATCTGCGAAGAAAGTTACTGAGTGGAGGAGCTCTAATCTCCCAAGGGATGCACTCAGAGTGGAGGTCCTGGAAGCCACAGTGCCAGCGTGAGAAAAGTTGTCCTGTTGAAGCTGGAGCTTGGCTGAAAGATCTTCCTCCCTTCCGGCCGGGCTCCTCAAACACTTCCTCTACGTCTAGGCTGACCGGCTCTCCTGTCTCATGTCCAGCCTAAATCTGAACAGATATGGGAGACCCTGGCTCGTCTACCACGTTAGATTCGGCCCACAATGACCCACCGCGACTTTACATATATTTGTTCTCGTCTGCATCCCAAAACCTAGTCACTTAATTCCACTATACCCTGCCCCCAAGCTTCGTTTCGGCGATCTTCGTCCTTCTCCGGCATGACTGGCATTAGATCCAACTTTGAGACCTTATTTTCTGTGGACTGGGACCTCGTCCCATGCGGGCTCGAGGAGGAGATGACCGTTCGCATGGCTCTCTGCCGCTCTCGGGAGGAGTTTGCCCGATCGCGATCACACTAGATACGGTGGGTATCCATTGTGGCCGTGCAAATGGCGCTTGGATCCGGCGGGAGGCGCGTGACCGCTGCCTCGTCGGACGCGGCGCAGTTCGTCTGGCACCCCAATGCTGGGGCGTACGTAACCCCTCCGATGGCACCTCTTCTTGGCGGCGGACTCCGAGTCAGAGGTAAACGGCGGCATGCATGGTCCTGACCCATCTTGTGTTATGGTGCGGGGTGCTTGCTGTGCTAGGCAGAGGGCGTGGGAGGCAATTGTAGCTCTCGCGGCCGAGGTCGCGGAGGTGGAGTCGCCCGCCGCCATGGAGCCGCTACGGATGACCAGCACCCCCTGGTGCCGCAGCGAAGTCATGGTGGTGTCAGGATCCGGTCATGGGTGGTTCTGAAGGAAATATGCCCTAGAGGCAATAATAAAGTTATTATTTATTTCCTTATATCATGATAAATGTTTATTATTTATGCTATAATTGTATTAACCGGAAACTTAGTACATGTGTGAATACATAGACAAACAGAGTGTCACTAGTTTGCCTCTACTTGACTAGCTCGTTGAATCAATGATGGTTATGTTTCCTAACCATAGACATGAGTTGTTATTTGATTAACGGGATCACATCATTAGAGAATGATGTGATTGACTTGACCCATTCCGTTAGCTTAGCACTTGATCATTTAAGTTTACTGCTATTGCTTTCTTCATGACTTATACATGTTCCTATGACTATGAGATTATGCAACTCCCGATTACCGGAGGAACACTTTGTGTGCTACCAAATGTCACAACGTAACTGGGTGATTATAAAGGTGCTCTACAGGTGTCTCCGATGGTACTTGTTGAGTTGGCATAGATCGAGATTAGGATTTGTCACTCCGATTGTCGGAGAGGTATCTCTGGGCCCTCTCGGTAATGCACATCACTAAAGCCTTGCAAGCTATGCAACTAATGAGTTAGTTGCGGGATAGTGCATTACAGAACGAGTAAAGAGACTTGCCGGTAACGAGATTGAACTAGGTATTGAGATATCGACGATCGAATCTCGGGCAAGTAACATACCGATGACAAAGGGAACAACGTATATTGTTATGCGGTTTGACCAATAAAGATCTTCGTAGAATATGTAGGAGCCAATATGAACATCCAGGTTCCGCTATTGGTTATTGACCGGAGACGTGTCTCGGTCATGTCTACATAGTTCACGAACCCGTAGGGTCCGCACGCTTAAAGTTCTGTGACGATCGGTATTATGAGTTTTTGTGTTTTGATGTACCGAAGGTAGTTCGGAGTCCCGGATGTGATCACGGACATGACGAGGAGTCTCGAAATGGTCGAGACATAAAGATTGATATATTGGAAGGTTATATTCGGACACCGAAAGGGTTCCGGAGGTTACCGGATAAATACCGGAGTACCGGGGGTTACCGGAACCCCCCGGGGCTTAATGGGCCCTACATGGGCCTTAGTGGAAATAGAGGGCAGCAAGGGGAGTGTGGGGCGCGCCCCCAAGGCCCAAACCGAATTGGTTTAGAGCAAGGGGGGCCGGCCCCCTCTTTCCTTCTCCTCCTCCCCCTTTCCTTCCCCCTCTCCTACTCCTACTAGGAAAGGAGGAGTCCTACTCCCGGTGGGAGTAGGATTCCCCCCTTGGCGCGCCCTCCTTGGCCGGCCGCCTCTCCCCCTTGCTCCTTTATATACGGGGGCAAGGGGCACCTCTAGACACACAAGTTGATCATTGATCTCTCCCAGCCGTGTGCGGTGCCCCCCTCCACCATAATCCACCTCGGTCATATCGTAGCGGTGCTTAGACGAAGCCCTGCGACGGTAGCTTCATCAACATCGTCACCATGCCATCATGCTGAAGAAACTCTCCCTCGAGCTCTACTGGATCGTGAGTTCGCGGGACGTCACCGAGCTGAACATGTGCTGAACGCGGAGGTGCCGTATGTTCGGTACTGAGGATCGGTCGATCATGAAGACGTACGACTACATTAACCGCGTTGTCATAACGCTTCCGCTTAACGGTCTACGAGGGTACGTGGACGACTCTCTCCCCTCTCGTTGCTATGCATCACCATGATCTTGCGTGTGCGTAGGATTTTTTTTTGAAATTACTACATTCCCCAAGAGTGGTATTCGAGCCAGGTTTATGCGTAGATGTTATATGCACGAGTAGAACACAAGTGAGTTGTGGGCGATACGAGTCATACTGCTTACCAGCATGTCATACTTTGGTTCGGAGGTATTGTTGGATGAAGCGGCCCAGACCGACATTATGCGTACGCTTCAGCGAGACTGGTTCTATCGATGTGCTTCACACACAGGTGGCTGGCGGGTGTCAGTTTCTCCAACTTTAGTTGAACCGAGTGTGGCTACGCCCGGTCCTTGAGAAGGTTAAAACAACACTAACTTGACGAACTATCGTTGTGGTTTTGATGCGTAGGTAAGAATGGTTCTTGCTCAGCTCGTAGCAGCCACGTAAAACTTGCAACAACAAAGTAGAGGACGTCTAACTTGTTTTTGCAGGGCATGTTATGATGTGATATGGTCAAGACATGATGCTATATTTTTGTATGAGATGATCATGTTTTGTAACGGAGTTATCGGCAACTGGCAGGAGCCATATGGTTGTTGCTTTATTGTATGCAATGCAATCGCCATGTAATTGCTTTACTTGATCACTAAGCGGTAGCAATAGTCGTAGAAGAAATAGTTGGCGAGACGACACCGATGCTACAGTGGAGATAAAGGTGTTGCGCCGGTGACGATGGTGATCATGACGGTGCTTTGGAGATGGAGATCAAAGGCAAAAGATGATGATGGCCATATCATATCACTTATATTGATTGCATGTGATGTTTATCCATTATGCATCTTATTCTGCTTTGATTGACGGTAGCATTATAAGATGACCCCTCACTAAATTTCAAGGTATAAGTGTTCTCCCTGAGTATGCACCGTTGTGAAAATTCGTCGCGCCGAGACACCACGTGATGATCGGGTGTGATAAGATCTACGTTCAAATACAACGGGTGTAAGCCAGTTTTGCACACGCAGAATACTCGGGTTAAACTTGACGAGCCTAGCATATGCAGATATGGCCTCGGAATACTGAGACTGAAAGGTCGAGCGTGAATCATATAGTAGATATGATTAACATAGTGATGTTCACCATTGAAAACTACTCCATCTCACGTGATGATCGGACATGATTTAGTTGATTTGGATCACGTGATCGTTTAGATGACTAGAGGGATGTCTATCTAAGTGGGAGTTCTTAAGTAATATGATTATTTGAACTTAAATTTATCATGAAGTTAGTCCTGATAGTATTTGCATATCTATGTTATAGATCAATAGCTCGCACATAGCTTCCCCATTTATTTTTGATATGTTCCTAGAGAAAAATAAACTGAAAGATGTTAGTAGCAATGATGCGGATTGGATCCGCGATCTGAGGATTATCCTCATTGCTGCACAGAAGAATTATGTCCTTGATGCACCGCTAGGTGACGGACCTATTGCAGGAGCATATGCAGACGTTATGAACGTTTGGAAAAGCTCGGTATGATGACTACTTGATAGTTTAGTGCACCATGCTTTACGGCTTAGAACCGGGACTTGAAAAATGTTTTGAATGCCACAGAGCATATAAGATGTTCCAAGAGTTGAAATTAGTATTTCATACTCATGCCCGTGTTGGGAGGTAGGAGACCTCTGACAGTACTTTGCCTACAAAGATGGAGGAGAATAGCTCAACCAGTGAGCATGTGCTCAGATTGTCTGGGTACTGCAATTGTTTGAATCAAGTGGGAGTTAATCTTCCAGATAAGATAGTAATTGACAAAGTTCTCTAGTCACTATCACCAAATTACTAGAACTTAGTGATGAACTATAATATGCAAGGGATAACAGAATTGATTCCCAAGCTCTTCATGATGCAGAAATCGACGAAGGTTGAAATCAAGAAAAGCATCAAGTGTTGATGGTTGACAAGACCACTAGTTTCAAGAAAAGGGCAAAGGGAAGAAGGGGAACTTCAAGAAGAACGACAAAGCAAGTTGCTGCTCAAGTGAAGAAGCCCAAGTCTAGACCTAAGCCTGAGACTAAGTGCTTCTACTGCAAAGGGACTAGTCACTGCAAGCAGAAATGCCCCAAGTATTTGGCGGATAAGAAAGATGGCAAAGTGAATAAAGGTATATCTGATATACATGTTATTGATGTGTACTTTACTAGTGTTTATAGCAACCCCTCAGTATTTGATACTAGTTTAGATGCTAAGATTAGTAACTCGAAACGGGAGTTGCAGAATGAACAGAGACTAGTTAAGGGTGAAGTGACGATGTGTGTTGGAAGTGGTTCCAAGATTGATATGATCATCATCGCACACTCCCTATACTTTCGGGATTAGTGTTGAACCTAAATAAATGTTATTTGGTGTTTGCGTTAAACATGAATATGATTTGATCATGTTTATTGCAATACGGTTATTCATTTAAAGTCAGATAATAATTGTTGTTCTGTCTGCATGAATAAAACCTTCAATGGTCATACACCCAAGGTGAATGGTTTATTGAATCTCGATCGTAGTGATACACATATTCATAATATTGAAGCCAAAAGATGCAAAGTTAATAATGATAGTGCAACTTATTTGTGGCACTGCCGTTTAGGTCATATTGGTGTAAAGCGCATGAAGAAAATCCATGCTGATGGGCTTTTGGAATCACTTGATTATGAATTCGTTGATGCTTGCGAACCATGCCTCATGGGCAAGATGACTAAGACTCCATTCTCCAGAACAATGGAGCAAGCAACAGACTTGTTGGAAATAATACATACTGATGTATGCAGTCCGATGAGTGTTGAGGCTCGCGACAGGTATCGTTATTTTCTGACCTTCACAAATGATTTGAGTAAGATACGGGTATATCTTCTTGATGAAACATAAATCTGAAACATTTAAAAAGTTCAAATAATTTTAGAGTGAAGTGGAAAATCATCGTAACAAGAAAATAAAGTTTCTATAATCTGATCATGGAGGAGAATATTTGAGTTACGAGTTTGGTCTTCATTTGAAACAATGCGGAATAGTTTCGCAACTCACGCCACCTGGAACACCATAGCGTAATGGTGTGTCTGGACATCGTAACCGTACTATATTAGATATGGTGCAATCTATGATGTCTCTTACCGATTTACCACTATCGTTTTGGGCTTATGCATTAGAGACAACTGCATTCACGTTAAATAGGGCACCATCTAAATCCGTTGAGACGACGCCATATGAACTGTGGTTTGGCAAGAAACCAAAGTTGTCGTTTCTTAAAGTTTGGGGTTGCGATGCTTATGTGAAAATTTTTCATCCTGATAAGCTCAAACCCAGATCGGAGAAATGTGTCTTCATAGGATAACCAAAGGAGACAGTTGGGTACACCTTCTATCACATATCCGAAGGCAAGACATTCGTTACTAAGAATGGATCCTTTCTAGAGAAGGAGTTTCTCTCGAAAGAAGTGGGTGGGAAGAAAGTAGAACTTGATGAGGTAACTGTACCTGCTCCCTTATTGGAAAGTAGTTCATCACAGAAATCTGTTCCTGTGACTCCTACACTAATTAGTGAGGAAACTAATGATGATGATCATGTAACTTCAGATCAAGTTACTACCGAACCTCGTAGGTAAACCAGAGTGAGATCCACACCAGAATGGTACGGTAATCCTGTTCTGGATGTCATGTTACTTGACCATGACGAACCTACGAACTATGAGGAAGTGATGATGAGCCCAGATTCCGCGAAATGGTTTGAGACCATGAAATCTGAGATGGGATCCATGTATGAGAACAAAGTATGGACTTTGATTGACTTTCCCGATGATCGGTGAATCATTAAGAGTAAATGGATCTTCAAGAGGAAGACGGACGCTGATAGTAGTGTTACTATCTAAAAAGCTCGAATTGTCGCAAAATGTTTTCGACAAGTTCAAGGTGCTGACTACGATGAGATTTTCTCACTCGTATCGATGCTTAAAAGTTTGTCCGAATCATGTTAGCAATTGCTGCATTTTATGAAATCTGGCAAATGGATGTCAAAACTGTATTCCTTCATGGATTTCTTAAAGAAGAGTTGCATATGATGCAACCAAAAGGTTTTGTCGATCCTAAAAGGTGCTAACAAAATGAGCAAGCTCCAATGATCCATCTATGGACTGACGCAAGCATCTCAGAGTTGGAATATACACTTTGATGAGTTGATTAAAGCATATGGTTTTATACAGACTTGCAGTGAAGCTTGTATTTACAAGAAAGTGAGTGGGAGCACTACAACATTTCTGATTAGTATATGTGAATGACATATTGTTGATCAGAAATAATGTAGAATTTTCTGGAAAGCATAAAGGAGTATTTGAAAAGAGTTTTTCAAAGAAAGACCTCGATGAAGCTGCTTACACATTGAGCATCAAGATCTATAGAGATAGATCAAGATGCTTGATAAGTTTTTTCAATGAGTACATACCTTGACAAGATTTTGAAGTAGTTCAAAATGGAACAGTCAAAGAAGGAGTTCTTGCCTGTGTTGCAAGGTGTGAAGTTGAGTAAAGACTCAAAACCCGACCACGGCAGAAAATAGAAAGAGAATGAAAATTCATTCCCTATGCCTCAGTCATAGGTTCTATAAAGTATGCTATGCTATTTACCGGTCCTATTGTACATCTTAGCATGATTCTGGCAAGAGAGTACAATAGTGATCTAGGAGTAGATCACTGGACAACGGTCAAAATTATCCTTAGAGGACTAAGGAAATATTTCTCGGTTATGGAGGTGATAAAAAAAGTTCATCGTAAAGAGTTATGTCGATGCAAGCTTTTTACATCGATCTAGATGTCTCTAAGTCTCAATCTGGATACATATTGAAAGTGTGAGCAATTAGCTAGAATAGCTATGTGGAGAGCATTGTAGACATAGAAATTTGTGAAATACATACGGATCTGAATGTTGCAGACCTGTAGACTAAACTTCTCTCACAAGCAAAACATGATCACTCTTTGAGTGTTAATCACATAGCGATGTGAACTAGATTATTGACTCTAGTAAACCCTTTGGGTATTAGTCACATGGAGATGTGAACTAATCACATAAAGATGTGAACTAGATTATTGACTCTAGTGCAAGTGGGAGACTGAAGGAAATATTCCCTAGAGGCAATAATAAAGTTATTATTTATTTCCTTATATCATGATAAATGTTTATTATTCATGCTAGAATTGTATTGACCGGAAACTTAGTACATGTGTGAATACATAGACAAACAGAGTGTCACTAGTTTGCCTCTACTTGACTAGCTCGTTGAATCAATGATGGTTATGTTTCCTAACCATAGACATGAGTTGTCATTTTATTAACGGGATCACATCATTAGAGAATGATGTGATTGACTTGACCCATTCCGTTAGCTTAGCACCTGATCATTTAAGTTTACTGCTATTGCTTTCTTCATGACTTATACATGTTCCTATGACTATGAGATTATGCAACTCCCGATTACCGGAGGAACACTTTGTGTGCTACCAAATGTCACAACGTAACTGGGTGATTATAAAGGTGCTCTACAGGTGTCTCTGATGGTACTTGTTGAGTTGGCATAGATCGAGATTATGATTTGTCACTCCGATTGTCGGAGAGGTATCTCTGGGCTCTCTAGGTAATGCACATCACTAAAGCCTTGCAAGCTATGCAACTAATGAGTTAGTTGCGGGATAGTGCATTATGGAACGAGTAAAGAGACTTGCCAGTAACGATATTGAACTAGGTATTGAGATACCGACGATCGAATCTCGGGCAAGTAACATACCGATGACAAAGGGAACAACGTATGTTGTTATGCGGTTTGACCGATAAAGATCTTCGTAGAATATGTAGGAGACAATATGAACATCCAGGTTCCGCTATTGGTTATTGACCGGAGACGTGTCTCGGTCATGTCTACATAGTTCTCGAACCCGTAAGGTCCGCACGCTTAAAGTTCTGTGACGATCGATATTATGAGTTTTTGTGTTTTGATGTACCAAAGGTAGTTCGTAGTCCCGGATGTGATCACGGACATGACGAGGAGTCTCGAAATGGCTGAGACATAAAGATTGATATATTGGAAGGTTATATTCGGACACCGGAAGGGTTCCGGGGGTTACCAGATAAATACCGGAGTACCGGGGGTTACCGGAACCCCCCCGGGGGCTTAATGGGCCTACATGGGCCTTAGTGGAAATAGAGGGAAGCAAGGGGAGTGTGGGGCACGCCCCCCAAGTCCCAAACCGAATTGGTGTTGGAAATATGCCCTAGAGGCAATAATAAAATGATTATTATATTTCCTTGTTCATGATAATTGTCTATTATTCATGCTATAATTGTATTATCCGGAAATCGTAATACATGTGTGAATACATAGACCACAATGTGTCCCTAGTGAGCCTCTAGTTGACTAGCTCGTTGATCAACAGATAGTCATGGTTTCCTGGCTATGGACATGGGGATGTCATTGATAACGGGATCACATCATTAGGAGAATGATGTGATGGACAAGACCCAAACCTAAGCATAGCACAAAGATCGTGTAGTTCGTTTGCTGTAGCTTTTCTGGATGTCAAGTATCATTTCCTTAGACCATGAGATTGTGCAACTCCCGGATGCCGTAGGAGTGCCTTGGGTGCGCCAAACGTCACAACGTAACTAGGTGACAATAAAGGTACATCACAGGTATCTCCAAAAGTGTCTGCTGGGTTGGCACGAATCGAGACTGGGATTTGTCACTCCGTATGATGGAGAGGTATCTCTGGGCCCACTCGGTAATGCATCATCATAATGATCTCAATGTGATCAAGTGGTTGATCATGGGATCATGCATTACGGTACGAGTAAAGTGACTTGCCAGTAACGAGACTGAACGAGGTATTGGGATACCGACGATCGAGTCTCGGGCAAGTAACGTACCGATTGACAAAGGGAATTGAGTACGGGATTGATTAGGTCCTCGACATCGTGGTTCATCCGATGATATCATCGAGGAGCATGTGGGAGCCAACATGGGTATCCAGATCCCGCTGTTGGTTATTGACCAGAGAGTCGTCTCGGTCATGTCTGCTTGTCTCCCGAACCCGTAGGGTCTACACACTTAAGGTTCGGTGACGCTAGGGTTGTATAGATATGAGTATGAAGTAATCCGAAAGTTGTTCGGAGTCCCGGATGAGATCCTAGACGTCACGAGAAGTTCCGGAATGGTCCGGAGGTGAAGAATTATATATAGGAAGTGTTATTTCGGCCATTGGGAAAGTTTCGGGGTCACCGGTATTGTACCGGGACCACCGGATGGGTCCCGGGGGTCCACCGGGTGGGGCCACCCATCCCGGAGGGCCCCAAGGCTGAAGTGGGGAGGGGAACCAGCCCTTAGTGGGCTGGTGCGCCCCCCCTTGGGCCCCCCATGCGCCTAGGGTTGGGAACCCTAGGGGAGGGGGCGCCTCCACTTGCCTTGGGGGGTACTCCACCCCCTTGGCCGCCACCCCCCTAGGAGATCCCATCTCCTAGGGCCGGCGCACCCCCCTAGGGGGCCTATATAAAGGGGGGGAGGGAGGGAAGCCACACCTCAAGCCTTGGCGCCTCCCTCTCCCCTGCTACACCTCTCCCTCTCGCAGAAGCTCGGCGAAGCCCTGCTGCAGTGACTGCTGCATCCACCACCACGCCGTCGTGCTGCTGGATCTTCATAAACCTCTCCTTCCCCCTTGCTGGATCAAGAAGGAGGAGACGTCACGCTGACCGTACGTGTGTTGAACGCGGAGGTTCCGTCTGTTCGGCGCTAGGATCTCCGGTGATTTGGATCGCGACGAGTACGACTCCCTCATCCCCGTTCTTTGAACGCTTCTGCTCGCGATCTACAAAGGTATGTAGATGCATCCGATCACTTGTTGCTAGATGAACTCATAGATGGATCTTGGTGAAAATGTAGGAAATTTTTTTGTTTTCTGCAACGTTCCCCAACAATTGGTTTAGGGCAAGGGGGCCGGCCCCCTCTTTCCTTCTCCTCCTCTCCCTTTCCTTCCCCCTCTCCTACTCCTACTGGGAGTAGGACTCCCCCCTTGGCGCGCCCTCCTTGGCCGGCCGCCTCTCCCCCCTTGCTCCTTTATATACGGGGGCAGGGGGGCACCTCTAGACGCACAAGTTGATCATTGATCTTTTCCAGCCGTGTGCGGTGCCCCCTCCACCATAATCCACCTCGGTCATATCGTAGCAGTGGTTAGGCGAAGCCCTGCGATGGTAGCTTCATCAACATCGTCACCACACCGTCGTGCTGACGAAACTCTCCCTCGAGCTCTACTGGATCATGAGTTCGCGGGACGTCACCGAGCTGAACATGTGCTGAACGCGGAGGTGCCGTACGTTCAGTACTAAGGATCGGTCGACCGTGAAGACATACGACTACATCAACCGTGTTGTCATAATGCTTCCGCTTAACGGTATACGAGGGTACGTGGACGACTCTCTCCCCTCTCGTTGCTATGCATCACCATGATCTTGCATGTGCGTAGGAATTTTTTTGAAATTACTACGTTCCCCAACAGGTTCATCGTCGATCTCACCTCGACCGGCGACGTCAAAGCCACGGGCTCCGACGTGGAAGAGTAGGGCATGGGGACAATGGCGCCTCATGTCTCATGTGGGACAGTTCGTGTCCCATGTCCTACTCTTTCTCGCCGGCGACCGGACCTTCACTGTGCGGGTCTCACGGCCGCTAGACATGGCCAGGGAAGGGAACAACAAGGACGGACACCGACATCGATTAGCAGGTTTTATGCTGCATCTAATTGTATGGATTTAAGGGTTGTTAATGAGGTATCTGGTTGTGGAAGAGCACATTTGAGGGTTGACTAGTTGCTATTCACCGACGCTCGGGTATGTCCGTGGACGTTTAGGGAGCCTGATTTGCTAAGTACGATTGTAGATGCTCTTACTGGTCATATCAGATGTCTTTTTTTTGACACTTGGCCACACCAAATATTAATGGAGATGATTTTTCTTTTTGTAGAAATGGAGGGTTTTTTCTAATGAACATTTATATGCCATGCAGGTATCCACTGTCGCATGCTTACAACACGCATGAAACCATTTCGGGCTAGCTTCGCCTGCTGGCCGCCAAATGTCACCCGATCTCTCTGTCCAGGATGACGTTCTCTATGAACAAGTCTAATAAAGCATAATCATAGACTTGCCTTGTCATTAAAATCCTACTGCGAGGAGTGAGAAGAGAGGAGAGGGAGTGGAGGGGCTCTTCTTCTACAGCCTGGCTATAACACATGGGTCGAGAAAAAACTAGTATGCATCTAGCTCTTTGTCAATCCTATACATTGCGCCTACAAATACTAAATGCTTATATACCAATGAGGGTGACTCCTAGATCTGGCAATATGAGGCCAAGGGGGATCTCTTCTATCTGGTCTATTATTACTCCACCTTAGGGTTTATGTCTTCTTGTTGTTATTACCCATAACAAGTTAATGACCAAAGACAACCTGGCTAAGAGAGGAATTACAAAACCTCCTCAATGTATTTTTTTGTAATTGAATGCACCAATCACCCGTTCTTTGATTGTGTGGTGGCTAAGCAGGTGTGGAGATCAATCTCTGATTTCATCACCTGTGAATTAGGAACTAATTTTTTCTCTATAGCCAAATTTTATTATGCTAACAATAGACACACTGCTCTAAACTCTACTGCACCTGTGTGTTATGGAGTATTTGGAAATATAGGAATTATCATGTCTTTGACAATGTGATTTGGCTTGATATGAAGCAAGTGTGGTGGTTGATATTGAGAACCTTGAGAAAATGGATAATTTTCTTCAAAGAGGATGCCCTTAGAAAAGTAGAGGATTTCTATTCGAGGATCTCTTGCATCCTCAGAGCACCATTCTAGATTATAGTGGGGTGATGGCTGCTGGAGAACACAATGAAGGTGTCTTCCTCCAAGGCCTTAAAACCAAATGTTGTTGCGGGGGGATGTAGCTGTTGATCTCTGGGGAGCCCTTTATCACCTCCAAGGATCCCTGGGAAGTGGCTCACAAATCATAACATCTCCAGTTCGGTCTCTCCTCAGGAGCTATCAAGTTCACAAAGCACTCATCCGCCGAAGAAACCAAGAGGCGCTGCACTTGCGATATCCACTTTGGAGGAGGAGTTGGGGATGTCTTCTGACCTGGAGAGATGACACTGAGCACCTGCTACGAGCTAGTTCCCTAGTTAGGTGCTGATCATGGTCCCGATGCATTAAAAAAAGATGTATTGGCATAGAATGGTTGTGGGTCATATCTTTTTTCCTTTCCTTTCTCTTTGTTACCGTTTTTATGTCATGGAACTTCTGGTCCGTAAGGTTGCCGAATGTGCTTTGCATGGTGTCTGGTTTGTTGCAATTGCAAGAGCCAGCCTAAGCCTGGTCATAGCGGGAGTAACTTAGCTAGTAACATAACTCACCCAAAACATATTTGCTTATGTGGCAAGTAATTAATAAGGTGAGAGATTTTTGTGGCAACATAATATGTTACCATAACAAAATGCATCCCGAGGCGGAATGAGATCCTCTGACTTGGATTGGTCTACTGGAGAGGGAGGTAGTATGCCATGCGTCATCCTTCGGCCATCCAATGGTAGGAACAAAGAAGAGGCTTCATTGCTCAGATCGTCGCCAAAGCCCATGCGTCCCAACACGACGCAGGCAAGGGAAGCGAGGTGGAAAAGGCGCGAGAGGCCACAGAAAAGGGCGTTAGAAGTACAGAAATGACGCCAAAATTGATTGGAAGGAGATTGTTGGCGCCCATCGAAGACTGCTGCTCTTCTCGTCAATCTCAGGTAAGTCTTCATGGTCCTTTTTCTTGATGTCTAACACATGAGTAAAACACTAAAACTGATCGAAGTTTGACCATCAGATTACTTTAGAACTTGATGAGATTTTCCTTTTTCTCATTGAAGAAGCAACATGTTGAACTTTGATCCGGCATCCTCTTCTCTGATGGAAGAAGCAACTGAGATGGAAGACGAGGCAAACATAGCGGAGCATGATTCTAATTCCAATAGGTAATCTTTTCGATCTTCCTGAAGTTAGGTACGGTGTACTAGCATGACCAAGTCTAGGTGGAAGACGAGGTGAGGACCTTCCCCTCTAGCCTAATGTCGTGAACAAGGGTTGCCTTTGAAAAACCTTGTACTTATGTGTTTTACCACAATTTTTTTATGGTAACCGAAGTATCCCTATGTTGCCTGTGTAAAAATGCTATTCAGGCAGCTACAAGCCAGTGCTTGATATACTAGCAATCGCATCAGCTTAACTAAATTGTTAAATTGTATGTAAATTTTTCTTTGAATGAGTTTAGTTGTTTAAATGCTTCATAAATTGAGAACAAAAGGCTAATTTGACTCCCTGAGTAGTGAGGTCTGGATACGTATGTTTCTGACTTGCAAGCCTTGTGCTTTTAAAAGTACAATAGTAATTGTAGTAATAGCATTAAACAATTGGTCTACTTATGTATGAATATACTAGTGAAATATGTAGATTTTATGTGATTGTTTCCAGGGCATGGAGTAATACTTATGACTCATAACCATGTTCTGTATATGTAGAATTTTCTTAGCACCTAATCCCTACTTGTCCCAATTAACACTACTATTTGCTTATTCTCCAATAGAAATCTATTTTCCAATACTATCAGTCCCAATATTTTCTAAACACTTCCACAAGTCTAATGTTCATATTTTTATATTATAGAGTTGTATTGCCTAGTTTGGTACCTCATGTTGGCATGGGATTTAGAAATTTAGATAAGGCTTGGGCATTTTGGCTTAGCTACAGTGGACGGAAAAGACATGATGTTAGAAAAAGGTATACAAACAAAAGGCCAAACGATGACAAGGTTACATCATGTATATTTGATTGTGCAAATGAGGGTTTTCGATCACAAGACAAAAGGGATTATTTGACAAAGTGCCCTTGAGCTGAAACTAGAACCAAATGTCAAGTCTACATGAGTCTTAAAATGGACCAAAAGAAGGAAAATCTCAAGTGTCCGAATTGGTTTTGGAGCACAATCACACACTACACCTGCCAGAAACCTTACACGTAATGGTGTCACAAAGAAAAAAAATTCAGATTTGCAAGCATTCGAAATTGAAAGGACAGATGATGCGTGTCAGTGGAAACGACACCTATGGAATCACTGGGATCCCTTCTATGGTTGGCGGGCGCGGGGTTGTGCAAAGAGTGGGTCTAGTAGCTAGCACAAAGATCGTTTACCCAGGTTCGGGCCGCAAGGATGTGTAATACCCTAATCCTGCTTTGGTGTATATTTGAGTGTTCTTGAGCTTCCGAACTAGCTGCGGTGCGTGCTTAGTCCAAAAGATTCGAATCCTTCTCCAGTACGCCTCGGGCCTCCTTTTATAGTCAAAAAGGGGTCGCCACAGTGGCACACAAGAGGTGGAAAGGTAAATAGTGTACAAGCTTATCGCGTGTCATTATGGGACAAGGCACATTAAATGCGCCCCTTAGGTGTCCCATTGCTTTATTGGGGATGGCAACGAGGCCCGCCCCGTCCGTCGCCGTTCTGCCTTGCTCCGACATGTGTCCAGGCCAACGAGGCATGCAGTGCCACGTAAGCTGGCAGGCTGCTGAGATGGCGTGGTGGTAGGGTCTTCACGAAGATCTGCATGCCACCACGCAGGTGCTTGACTAGCTGGATTAGCATCCACGTACTGCCACGTGGGTACTAGCCTCAGTTGGTGGGTTGGCCGCTAAGCTGGGGCGGCGACGGGGCGGCAAGGTCTTGTCGCGGTCCCGCGGATATTCCCGGCAAGGGTCTTGCCGGGGTCTTGTGATCGCCCTCGGCAAGAGTCTTGCCGGGGCCATGCGAGTGTTTTCGGCAAGGAGCCTTGTCGGGGCCTCAGGGGCATCCTCGGTAAGGGGGCTTGCGATTGTCTTACCTTCTGGTCATTGTCTAGTCTTGTGGGCTCTTTGTCTTCACAAAGATATGTATGTCACCATGGAGGTGCCTCCCGAGCCTTAGTTCCAATGTGTTTGATGGTGATGGAACCCTTGGGCTCAAGGGTGGCGCGCTCTGCTAGCATTGGGCAAGTTGCCCTGGCAAGGCTCTTGCCGGGGCTGCGGAGGCCGCCCCGGCAAGGGTCTTGCCAGGGGAGTCCACCTCGCCCTCTTGCTCTTTGTGTCTCTGGTCTTGGCATTGTTCTGGTTGTCTTGTGCTTTTGCTTCCTCTGCCCCACTAGGTATGGTCGCAGGCGCGGCTCTAACTGTCCGCGCACAAGTAAATGGGTACAAAAGAGAGCCCCTACTTTTGTGCACCGGCAGGAGCCCCCAGGCCTGGGCCATACATAAGCACGACGCATTGTTGGGCTAGGCCCAAAACGGTGTGTGGGCATGCGGGGCCAAGTTTTACTGCTGTAACTCTCTTGCCTGTCGCACTTCCCCACGACCTGCGTCGAATGCGTGACGTGGGGGTCGTGCGCGGAATGAGCGTAGCATGCTTGCATCATCCGTGGTGAATAGTAAAGAGGCGGCTTGCGTGTTCTCTCGAGACGACAGAGCCACCGCTAATTTACTCTCTCCGCCTTGGAAGCGTCGTTCCACATTTCTCACTACGCCTGCTCCTTACGCCACGTATGCCGCATGCACAGCGCGGGGTAGGTGACAGACACATGGAATATGGTAAAGCGTGCGGGGGTCGATACTCACATGCCTTCGATTGGGCGGGGAAGGCGGTCGATGGCCTCGCTTGCTGCCACTTTAATGAGCCGGATTCGAGCGGGCTCTTCACGGGCGTAGAGCTAGTCTTTCGGCCTCCCCTCCTCAACTATAAAAAGGGAACTCAGGGGTAGGAGGAAGAGCATCTCCCTGCGTATCCCCTTCGTCACCATCCCCACCCATGGTCATGGCGAGGGGGCGTGGCCGCGGCCATTCTTTTGTGGAGGCAACCAGGTCCTCCTCCCGCCAGAGGGCTGTGGCGATCAAGGAAGAGCCAGATGCCCAGAGTGACGTCCATGCTCGAGGCTGGGCCGCTGGACGGGGCCGCGGTCGGTGAGGCAGTCGAGGTAGAGGCGGCCGTCGAAGGAGGATGCCTGTGTCGTCTCCGTCTCCGTCGCCATCTCCTCCGCCAACTCCTCCTGCTTCGCCGAGTGGCCATGTCGGGGACTCGGCGCTCGAGTTTATCCTGCATCTGTGTGGGCCGCTACGTCGCTGGCTTCATCTTCCCGGGGCGTTTGCGAGGGTGTTGGAGAGCGACCAGACACCGTAGCTGAGGCTTCACATGAAGGGGTGTTGCCATGGCGACATGTGGGTGAACACAGGGTTCCCTGCCCCTCAAGTGATGCTCCCTCGCCGGGGCTGGAAAACCTTTGCACGTGCCCGTTGCTTAATGGATGGGCACGTCCTCTGCTTCAAGCTAGCGGAGAGCGATTTTCTCTCTGTCAAGGTCTTCGGGCGCTCGGGACACAGGTTAGGGTGCTGTGCGGAGAGCTCGACTGATGGCGAAAGCTCCTCTTCGGGTGAGAGTAACGAGGAGGACAATGACAACGACGACGAGGGTAGTGGGCGGGAGGATGAAGGGTCTGACTAGGCATCGGGCACACCGTTCCTGGGCGACACCGGCAGCACCATCATCTACATCACCAGTTCCTTGAACTTCTCGGGGTCGTCGCCTTGGGCGGCTGGCGTTGGAGGGATGGGGAAGGCGAAGAAGGCAGGTGGCGGGCCGTCAAGTCGGAGTACGATGGCCTCTACGCCTTCGTCGCGTATTGCCAGGCCGCTGCCTCGTCTTTCGGCTCTTCCTCCGGCACCGTCATCACCAGCCTCCTTCCGGACGATCGCCGACATGTTCTCTTGGCGTCTTCTTCTGCTCGTACCTCGCCTAGGTATTCCTTTTACCCTTCCGCGATCTTGTTCCGTTTCCTGAGGAGAGGGACAAGAAAGGGATTACGGGCATCTTATCTCTTTTTAGTTTTTAAGCCTACGGGCCTTTGTAAGATTTAAATCTCGCAACCCCCTTGCTCATGTACACATTCCGTATGAATTGTACTTGTTAGCAACGTATTAATGAGGAGAAGGGTGTTTGCCGGGTTTTGTTTGCGCGTGGGCGAGGGCCACACCAAGGAACGAGTCCTCGTTATCTTAAGATAAACAATGTACCCCGGCAACAGGCCTTGCCGTCTTTCTGCTCTATAGCTCGGCTACACTCACGCCCTTGGCGGAGGTAGGGGCCGAGTAGGATTAGGCCCTTCGCTCGTCCCCTTCCCATCGCGTTACAACCAAGTTCCGACCCAAAGTAAGTTTTTCAGACACAGGACAGAGGGAGCAAGGTGGTATGAGAGCGAGCGAAGTATCGTACGTTCAAGTTTCATACGGAGGCACAGAGTGGGAAAAAAAACTTATCTGATGTCACAACCCCCGGCAACCTTGGCTTTCCGTGATCAGATCCTTAGACCTGCAGCCCCCGGCAACCTTTGCTTGTCGGGGTCGGGGTGTCGACTTGTTCTCTTTCTTCCAAAATAGCTCAATAGAAATGACCATGCACCCTGTGAACCAAAAAGGACGGGGAGGAATAGAGAGATGCATACTCGACCTCTATGCTATGGGCTAGTCGCCGCCAAGCACTATCAACCCTAACACAGAGATAGACTCAACCTAGCATGCATGCTAAAACTTAGGGCGCAAGCGCTTCATTTATTTATGCTCAGGGTCTGCACCTGGCTTTGTACAAAGGGTTACATGACTTGCCGGCAAGGCTTGCACAAAAGGTGGTTTGCCGGGGAGCCCGGCAACCGTGCCTTATGGGTAAAACTTGCGAAGATGTTCGATGTTCCAGGAGTTGCTCACTGGAATACCATCTTCGGTCTCCAGGCGGACTGCGCCGGGCCTGGTGACTCGTATTACCCGATAAGGGCCTTCCCACTTCGGCATCAACTTGTTGGAATTCTTGGCCGACTGAACGTGCCGAAGAACAAGGTCGCGTTCCTTAAAGCTTTGGGCATGAACCTTGCGGCTATGATAGCGGCACAAGGCTTGCTGGTAGCGTGCAGCTCACACAGCTGCCCGAAGACGATCTTCCTCAAGGAGCGTTGCGTCATCTTGCCGCAACTGCTCTTGCTCAAGCTCATCATAAGCGAGCACTCGAGGTGACCCATGCGTGAGTTCCGTGAGGAGAACTGATTCTGCCCCGTAAACGAGGGAGAAAGGGGTCTGGCCAGTGGCTCGATTTGGTGTCATTCTGATTGACCAAAGGACCGCTGGCAATTCATCAATCCAGCGCCGTCCGCACTTGCGTAGCCTATCAAAAGTTCTTGTCCGGAGGCCTTGCAATACTTCATCATTCGCCCTCTCAGCCTGGCCGTTGCTTCATGGGTGTGCAACAGAAGCAAAACAGACCTTGCTGCCAAGGTCCTGAATGTACTGCATGAAGGTGTGGCCCGTGAACTGCGTGCCATTGTCGGTGATGACTCTATTTGGCACACCAAAACGGCAGACTAGTCCCTTGAAGAACTTGACGGCCGACTGTGCTGTCACCTTTCTCACTACCTCCACCTCTGGACACTTTGTGAACTTGTCGATTGCGATGTACAAGTACTCAAAGTCCCTGACAGCACGAGGAAAGGGGCCCAGTATGTCAAGCCCCCAGAACGAGAATGGCCAGGAAAGAGGGATTGTCTGGAGAGCTTGAGCTGGTTGACGATGCTTCTTTGAATGGAACTGGAACACTTCACACTTGGTTACTAAGGCCGTTGCATCCTGGAGGGCAGTGGGCCAGAAGAAACCTTGCCGGAATGCCTTGCCGGCAAGGGCCCTTGACCCTATGTGGGAGCCACATATGCCTCCGTGGATCTCTGCCAACAGCTCCAGTCCTTCCTCCCGGGGAATGCACTTCAATTTCACATCGTTTGGCCTTTTTCTGTACAGAATGTCGTCGACGAACTGATATATGGTAGATCGACAGGCTACTTTCTCCGCCTCTTCCTGCTCCTCAGGAAGTTCCCCTGTTTGGAGGAATCGGACGGTATGCTGTGCCCACGCTGGAGCCTGAGGCTCAACGACAAGGGCTAAAGGTGTTTCCTCTGCCATGGGAGCGGCTGTCTCTATGGCCAGGGCTTGACGCCCTGCTGGAGTCTGTTGCCCCATGGCAGGCCCAGTGTCCACGGCAACATCTTTGGCGGTGGTTCCTGGGAGCTCGGCAGGAAAGTACTTACCGGGGCCTGATTTCCTTCGCTTGTTCTGCCCTGTCGATGGTTCAACAAATGGTTGAGTTAATCGAAGCACAAAAGTACCTGGTTCCACAGGCAATTTGAAGGCAGCGCGTTTCAACAAGTAGTCGGCGATGCCGTTCTCCACTTGGGGAACATGCTCCGCTTGTATACCGTCAAAACGCTCTTCCAGCTCCCTCACTTCATCTATGTAGACCTCCATCAATGGGCTTTGAAAATCTTTGTTAACTTGCTTGACGACAAGTTGTGAATCACCCCTGACGATGATCTTCTTGATTCCGAGGTCTGCCGCGATCCTGAGACCAGCAAGTAACCCCTCGTATTCAGCAGTGTTGTTTGTTGACATATCCCTGGGAAAGTGCATTTGGACTACATACTTGAGGTGCTCTCCGGTGGGTGCGACGAGCAGCACACCAGCATCGGCGCCTTGCAGCGAGAAAGCCCAGTCAAAGTACATAATCCAGTCGCGACTTGTTTCCTTTCCGGGGAGAGTGGTCTCCTGAATCTCTTCGTCGAGCGTTGAGGTCCATTCCGCAATGAACTCTGCCAAGACTCTACTCTGAAATGTCGAAGTGCTTTCAAACTTCAAACCAAAGCTTGACAGTTCCAAAGCCCATTCCACAATCCTCCCGGTTGCGTCTGGGTTATGCAATATCCTTTGCAATGGGAAGCAGGTGACGATGGTGATTTCGTGTGCTTGGAAGTAATGGCGCAACTTCCGAGGTCATAAGGAGGCCGAAGAGCAATTTCTGCACACTGGAGTACCTTGACCTAGCCCCCTGCAAGAGGGAGCTGACAAAGTAAACCGGGTGCTACATCATCTTCTTCTGCACTATTTCATTCGGTTGCTTCGCTTCTGCTTCGCCAACGCTAGACTCTGCCAGGGGCCTTGCCTTACCGGCACCAGGCCCTGCCGGGGGGGAGCTCCGGTTCACCATCCGCCAGCCTTACTGTTGCCATTGCCTCTTCGTCGACCTCCCTCTATGCCACTAGCGCGGCGCTGACCACTTGGTTCGTTGCCGCTAGATATAGCAGCAACGGTTCTTGTGGTTTAGGCACAACCAGTATTGGCGTAGAGGAAAGGTACTTTTTCAAATCCTGCAGGCCCGCCTTGGCCTCTGGGGTCCATTCCATTGGCCCACCTTTTTCAAGATTTTGAAAAAGGGAAGGGCACGTTCAGCAGACTTGGAGATGAATCTGCTCATGGCGGCAACGCAGCCAACGAGCCGACCTACATCCTTGATCCGCCTAGGTGCCTCGATATGCTCAATGGCCTTGATCTTGTCTGGATTCGCCTCGATCCCATGCTGTGACACAAAGAACCCGAGAAGTTTGCCGGATGGAACGCCGAAGACACATTTCTTAGGATTCAGCTTGAGGTTGATCTTGCGCAAATTTGCAAACGTCTCTTCCAAATCTTGTACAAGTGTTGCCTGATGTCTACTACACAACCTTCTTCTTGTAGATGTTGTTGGGCCTCCAAGTGTAGAGGTTTGTAGGAGAGTAGCAAATTTCCCTCAAGTGGATGACCTAAGGTTTATCAATTCGTAGGAGGCATAGGATGAAGATGGTCTCTCTCAAGCAACCCTGCAACCAAATAATAAAGAGTCTCTTGTGTCCCCAACACACCCAATACAATGGTAAATTGTATAGGTGCACTAGTTCGGCGAAGAGATGGTGATACAAGTGGTATATGGATGGTAGATAAAGGTATTTGTAATCTGAAATAATAAAAACAGCAAGGTAACAAATGATAAAAGTGAGCGTAAACGGTATTGCAATGCTAGGAAACAAGGCCTAGGGTTCATACTTTCACTAGTGCAAGTCCTCTCAACAATAATAACATAATTGGATCACATAACTATCCCTCCATGCTATTTTATTTGAATTTAGGGAAAATGCGCGTTTTTCAAAATTGCATTTAGGCCCCAAATAAATGTTCATCCTGTGCGGCTTGATTTTAGAAGCCGGGGAAAATTTATTTCGGGATTTTTGGAGTCCGTTTAGTAGTCCTTTTGTTTTTTCTGAGCGTAAGTTCTTTTTAAAAAAAAGGTCCGAACTGACCTACGGGCCGTGCTAGGCCCGGACTCCCCCGGACCCAGCCTTTATAAGCCACTGGCCCCCCGGGCCGAAACCCTAGCCGCCCGCGCCCGCCGCCGCCCGCCGCCGCCGACGCCGCCGCCCGACGCCGCCGCCCCGCCGGACCCCGCCGCCGCCGACGCCTCGCCGGAGCCGCCGCCGCCTCGCCGGAGCCGCCGCCGCCGTCCCGCCGCCCAAGGTTTACCTCGATTCCGCCGTCGGTTTTCCCGGAAAAACCGTTCGGTTTTCGTCGGTCTTTTTTTGTTTCGTTTTTTCTTTAGATCGGTTTTTTTCCGGTTTAGGCTAATTAGCGAGCGTTCGCTCGTTCGTTCGTTTTAACGAACGCGTTCTTTGTTTAGGTTCAGTTAACGAACGTTCGTTCGTTAAACTGTTCGTCGTTTTTCTTTTTATTGGATTAAATCCGTGATTTTCTGATCGCGATTTGTGATCCGATTTTCGTTTTAGTTTATCTTTTTGCTCGTTTATCGGAATCAGGCGATTCAAGCGCCTGGAGTTTCATATGGAAACCCTCTTTCCGTTTAACCAACTTAAACAAGTTTTTGCTTCTGTAAAAATTGCCTTAGATCCAGAATAGTAAACGAAGCCTGTTTCTTTTACCGTTTGTCTTTTGTTGCTTCGTTTGATTCGATTCTTTTTGCCAACCGGAGTTCTTAAGTTGAACTTTCTAGTTAAATATCTTATTTGAGTTTTACCTGTGCATTAGTTGAGTACTTATTGTGTGCTTGTTTGTTTGCGATAGAGTACCCGGAGTGCGCCGCCTGTTACTTCGAATTGCTAGGTTTCCCGGATCATCAGCAAGGCAAGTAACACTTTGATCATACCTCCTACTACCCAGTTTTATTGCATTAGATCAATCCTTACACATTGCATGATTAGGATCTAATTAAATTGTGGGTTTGGGAAGTAGTTGAGGTAGTACCTATTACCTGTCTAATTATCAAACCCTTGGGAGTTACTTCTACGTTTGCTTATTATTGCTATGCTATGCTAGTAGACGTGGATTGGGTGAGTGTATCCATGACAGATGTGAGCTTTGCTAATTAATGGTTTACTTAAGGTGGCAACCTAAACACACATATGGGTGGATTGAGGCACCTGGGTATTCCAGGATTGCCTGTTTTCTTTTGGACCGCCATCCAGACTCAAAGGGATCATGAGATTATTCATGCTAGAAACTTCCGTGTGCAGCCACAAGCTATTATGGGCTCTAGCATAGTTGACTAAGTCGTGCGAACTCTTACAGTGGTAGACTAGCAGATGTAGGGGATGTAGGTGGTACGGTCTACCCATCGTAAGGTGCTAGCGCTTCTGAAAGACTATGTCTCGGTCATCGTTTCTCAAACACCGTGTAGTGCGAGAAACCAAACGGAGGCGATCGAGTCTTGTGGGGAAAAGTGCGCAAACCTCTGCAGAGTGTATAAACTAATCATGGTTAGCTGTGTCCCCGGTTATGGACATCTTGAGTATCTAGTACCTGGATTATCATGTGAATCTCAACATGTTACTCTAAAGATTAATTTTGTTGGGTTTGTTTAATGATGATGTTTAATTGGGATTGAGAATGCTGTCAACCATTCTCAATGTTTAACAACCACCATAATAGTTAAATAAATTTATTCCTTTGCAGTAGGGAAAAATTGGCTTTACGCAAAACTGTAACCATAGAGCTTTCCACCAGCCAAATATGCATACAGTATAGCTGTTTCATTCCATTATTCTCTATGTGTTACATTGCCAGCATATTCCATGTGCTGACCCGTTTTTGGGCTGCAACGTTAATGTTGCAGACTTTTCAGACGACGATTAAGGAGTTTTAGGTCGTGGTTGTATACTCAATGATGCCGTTGGAGTTGATGGACTCACTTATCTTCCAAGCCTTTCGCTGTTATTGTTATTAGATGGCCTTAAGCCATTTTTATTGTAATAAGTTATCTCTGGAGACACTCGATGTAATAAGTGTGTGATTGCTACTCTGCTATAAATCCTTCAAGTACTGTGTGGTGTCAACATTACTGATCTAGGGATGACACCGGAGCACAGAGATATGACCGTTTGAGGTCTGGTCGCTACAGTGGGTATGATTATACGATATGCATCACACAATCTCAGATTCATCTATTCAACCAACACATAGGACCTCAAAGAGTGCCCCAAAGTTCTACCGGAGAATCACGACGAAAACGTGTGCCAACCCCTATGCATAGGTTCATGGGCGAAACCCGCAAGTTGATCACCAAAACATACATCAAGTGAATCACGTGGTATCCCATTGTCACCACAGATACGCACGGCAAGACATACATCAAGTGTTCTCAAATCTTTAAAGACTCAATCCGATAAGATAACTTCAAAGGGGAAACTCAATTCATTACAAGAGAGTATAGGGGGAGGAGAAACATAAGATCCAACTACAATAGCAAAGCTCACGATACATCAAGATCGTGCCAAATCAAGAACACGAGAGAGAGAGAGATCAAACACATAGCTGCTGGTACATACCCTCATCCCCGAGGGAGAACTACTCCCTCCTCGTCATGGAGAGCGCCGGGATGATGAAGATGGCCACCAAAGAGGGATTCCCCCTCCGGCAGGGTGCCGGAACGGGTCTAGATTGGCTTTCGGTGGCTACGGAGGCTTTTGGCGGCGGAACTCCCGATCTATTGTGCTCCCCGATGTTTTTAGGGTATATGGAGATATATAGGCAGAAGAAGTACGTCAGGGGGGCACGAGGGGCCCACGAGGGTGGAGGGTGTGCCCTAGGGGGGTGGGCGCGCCCCCTACCTCGTGGCCTCCTCGAAGCTTCCCTTATGTGCACTTCAAGTCTTCTGGGCTTCTTTCCTTCCAAAAATGAGTTCCGTGAAGTTTCAGGTCAATTGGACTCCGTTTGATTTTCCTTTTCTTCGAAACCCTAAAACAAGGTAAAAACAGAAACTAGCACTGGGCTCTGGGTTAATAGGTTAGTCCCAAAAATGATATGAAAGTGTATTATAAAGCCCATAAACATCCAAAACAGTAGATAATATAGCATGGAGCAATCAAAAATTATAGATACGTTGGAGACGTATCAGCATCCCCAAGCTTAATTCCTGCTCGTCCTCGAGTAGGTAAATGATAAAAACAGAATTTTTGATGCGGAGTGCTACTTGGCATAATTTCAATGTAATCTTCTTTATTGTGGCAAGAATATTCAGATCCATAAGATTCAAGACAAAATTTTAATATTGACATAAAAATAATAATACTTCGAGCATACTTATCAAAGCAACCATGTCTTCTCAAAATAACATGGCTAAAGAAAGCTTATCCCTACAAAATCATATAGTCTGGCTATGCTCCATCTTCACCACACAAAATATTTAAATCATGCACAACCCCAATGACAAGCCAAGCAATTGTTTCATACTTTTGATGTTCTCAAACTTTTTCAATCTTCACGCAATACATGAGCGTGAGCCAAGGACATAGCACTATAGGTGGAATAGAATGGTGGTTGTGGAGAAGACAAAAAGGAGAAGATAGTGTCACATCAACTAGGCGTATCAATGGGCTATGGAGATGCCCATCAATAGATATCAATGTGAGTGAGTAGGGATTGCCATGCAACGGATGCTCTAGAGCTATAAGTGTATGAAAGCTCAACAAAAGAAACTAGTGGGTGTGCATCCAACTCGCTTGCTCACGAAGACCTAGGGCATTTTGAGGAAGCCCATCATTGGAATATACAAGCCAAGTTCTATAATGAAAAATTCCCACTAGTATATGAAAGTGATAACATGAGAGACTCTCTATCATGAAGATCATGGTGCTACTTTGAAGCATAAATGTGGTAAAAGGATAGTAGCATTGTCCCTTCTCTCTTTTTCTCTCATATTTTTTTATTTGGGCCTTTTCTCTCTCTTTTTTATGGCCTCTTTTTTATTTTTTATTTGGGCTTCTTTGGCCTCTTTTTATTTATTTATTTATTTTCGTCCGGAGTCTCATCCCGACTTATGGGGGAATCATAGTCTCCATCATCCTTTCCTCACTGGGACAGTGCTCTAACAATGATGATCATCACACTTTTATTTACTTACAACTCAAGAATTACAACTCGATACTTAGAACAAAATATGACTCTATATGAATGCCTCCGGCGGTGTACCGGGATGTGCAATGAATCATGAGTGACATGTATGAAAGAATTATGAACGGTGGCTTTGCCACAAATACAATGTCAACTACATGATCACGCAAAGCAATATGACAATGATGGATCGTGTCATAGTAAACAGAACGGTGGAAAGTTGCATGGCAATATATCTCGGAATGGCTATGGAAATGCCATAATAGGTAGGTATGGTGGCTGTTTTGAGGAAGGTATATGGTGGGTTTAAGGTACCGACGAAAGTTGCGCGGTACTAGAGAGGCTAGCAAGGATGGAAGGGTGAGAGTGCGTATAATCCATGGATTCAACATTAGTCATAAAGAACTCACATACTTATTGCAAAAATCTACAAGTCATCAAAAACCTCGGCACTACGCGCATGCTCCTAGGGGGATATATTGGTAGGAAAATACCATCGCTCGTCCCCGACCGCCACTCATAAGGAGGACAATCAAATAACACCTCATGTTTCAAATTTGTTACATAACTTTTACCATACGTGCATGCTACGGGACTTGCAAACTTCAACACAGGCATTTCTCAATTTCACAACTACTCAATTAGCATGACTTTGATATTATTACCTCCATATCTCAAAACAATCATCAAGCATCAAACTTCTCTTAGTATTCAATACTCTATATGAAAGTTTTTACTATTCTTGGATGCCTAGCATATTAGGATTATTTAAGAAAATTACCATGCTATTTAAGACTCTCAAAATAACCTAAGTGAAGCATGAGAGTTCATCTATTTCTTCAAAATAAAACTACCACCATGCTCTAAAAGGATATAAGTGAAGTACTAGAGCAAATGACAAACTACTCCGAAAGATATAAGTGAAGACCAATGAGTAGTCGAATAATTATGCAACTATGTGAAGACTCTCTAACATTTAATAATTTAAGATCTTGGTATTTTATTCAAACAGCAAGCAAAGCAAAATAAAATGACATTCTAAGAATGGCAAACATCATGTGAAGAAGCAAAAACTTAGGATCAGCCGAAACTAACCGATAGTTGTTGAAGAAGAAAGGTGGGATGCCAACCGGGGCATCCCCAAGCTTAGATGCTTGAGAATTCTTGAAATATTATCTTGGGGTGCCTTGGGCATCCCCAAGCTTGAGCTTTTGTGTCTCCTTAATTCCTCTCATATCATGATCTCCCTAAATCTCAAAAGCTTCATCCACACAAAACTCAACAAGGACTCGTGAGATAAGTTAGTATAAACCATTGCAAAAACCTTATCATACTCTACTGTAGAAAATCACTAAAATTATTATTCAACATTGCATACTAAATGCCTCTGCATATTTAATAGTCATATCCTCAAATAGAATCATTAAAGAAGCAAACATATGCAAGCAATGCAAACATAACATCAATCTGCCTAAACAGGATAGTCTGTAAAGAATGCTGCAACATCCATACTTCCCTAGCTCCAACAATTATGAAAGAAAATTCCCACTGTATTAAATTTATCAGAGCTTAATATGCAAAAGGTTTCAACATTTTATCACATTCTGACTTTTTAGGGAATTATTGCAACAGCGGTAAACTTTCTGTTTTCAAACAGCAACATGTATACTTGTAACATAGGCATAGTAAAGGCTATCAATGCCACTTTTATTGAAATAAAAGATGCAAAACATTGTTATAAATAAAACCAAGCAAATCCTAACAAAATAAATTGACGCTCCAAGCAAAACACATATCATGTGGTGAATAAAAATATAGCTCCAAGTAAAGTTACCGATGAACGAAGACGAAAGAGGGGATGCCTTCCGGGGCATCCCCAAGCTTAGGCTCTTGGTTATCCTTGAATATTACCTTGGGGTTCCTTGGGCATCCCCAAGCTTAGTCTCTTTCCACTCCTTATTCCATAGTCCATCGAATCCTTACCCAAAACTTGAAAACTTCACAACACAAAACTTAACAGAAAACTCGTAAGCTCCGTTAGTATAAGAAAATAAATCACCACTTCAAGGTACTGTAATGAACTCATTATTTATTTATATTGGTGTTAAACCTACTTTATTCCAACTTCTCTATGGTTTATAAACTATTTTACTAGCCATAGATTCATCAAAATAAGTAAACAACACATGAAAAACAGAATCTGTCAAAAACAGAACAGTCTGTAGTAATCTGGATCAAACGTATACTTCTAGAACTCATAAAATTATAAAATAAATTGATGGACCTGATACATTTATCTATTAATTATATGCAAAAAGAATTAACTAAATAGCACTCTCCAAAAAAAAATGGCAGCAATTCTCGTGAGCGCTAAAGTTTCTGTTTTTTTACAGCATGATCAACAAGACTTTCCCAAGTCTTCCCAAAGGTTCTACTTGGCAAAAACACTAATTAAAAGCATAAAACCACATATAAACACAGGCTAGATGAATTATTTATTACTAAACAGGAACAATAAGAAAGTAACAAGAATAAAATTGGGTTGCCTCCCAACAAGCGCTATCGTTTAACGCCTCTAGCTAGGCATGATGATTTCAACGATGCTCACATAAAGATAAGAACTGAAACATAAAGAGAGCATCATGAAGAATATGACTAGCACATTTAAGTCTAACATACTTCCTATGCATAGGGATTTTGTGAGCAAACAACTTATGGAAACAATAGTCAACTAGCATAGGAAGGTAAAACAAGCATAACTTCAAAACTTTAAGCACATAGAGAGGAAACTTGATATTATTGCAATTCCTACAAGCATATATTCCTCCCTCATAATAATTTTCAGTAGCATCATGAATGAATTCAACAATATAACCAGCACCTAAAGCATTCTTTTCATGATCTACAAGCATAGAAAATTTACTACTCTCCACACAAGCAAAATTCTTCTCATGAATAATAGTGGGAGCAAACTTAACAAAATAACTATCATGTGATTGAAAATTGAAATCAAGATGACATGTTTCATTGTTATTATTATTCTTTAAAGCATATGTGTCATCACAATAATCATCATATATAGGAGTCATGCTTTCATCATAATAAATTTTCTCATCGAAACTTGGGGAACAAAAAATATCATCTTCATCAAACATAGCTTCCCCAAGCTTGTGGCTTTGCATATCATTAGCATCATAGATATTCAAGGAATTCATACTAACAACATTGCAATCATGCTCATCATTCAAATATTTAGTGCCAAACATTTTATAGATTTCTTCTTCTAGCACTTGAGCACAATTATCCTTTCCATCATACTCACGATAGATATTAAAAAGGTGAAGCGTATGAGACAAACTTAATTCCATTTTTTATAGTTTTCTTTTATAAACTAAACTAGTGATAAAACAAGAAACTAGAAGACTCGATTGCAAGATCTAAAGATATACCTTCAAGCACTCACCTCCCCGGCAACGGCGCCGGAAAAGAGCTTGATGTCTACTACACAACCTTCTTCTTGTAGACGTTGTTGGGCCTCCAAGTGCAGAGGTTTGTATGACAGTAGCAAATTTCCCTCAAGTGGATGACCTAAGGTTTATCAATCCGTAGGAGGCGTAGAATGAAGATGGTCTCTCTCAAGCAACCCTGCAACCAAATAACAAAGAGTCTCTTGTGTCCCCAACACACCCAATACAATGGTAAATTGTATAGGTGCACTAGTTCGGCGAAGAGATGGTGATACAAGTGGTATATGGATGGTAGATAAAGGTATTTGTAATCTGAAATAATAAAAACAGCAAGTTAACAAATGATAAAAGTGAGCGTAAACGGTATAGCAATGCTAGGAAACAAGGCCTAGGGTTCATACTTTCACTAGTGCAAGTCCTATCAACAATAATAACATAATTGGATCACATAACTATCCCTCAACATGCAACAAAGAGTCACTCCAAAGTCACTAATAGCGGAGAACGAACGAAGTGATTATGGTAGGGTACGAAACCACCTCAAAGTTATTCTTTCCAAACAATCCATTGGGCTATTCCTATAAGTGTCACAAACAGCCCTAGAGTTCGTACTAGAATAACACCTTAAGAAACAAATCAACCAAAACCCTAATGTCACCTAGATACTCCATTGTCACCTCAAGTATCAGTGGGTATGATTATACGATATGCATCACACAATCTCAGATTCATCTATTCAACCAACACATAGGACCTCAAAGAGTGCCCCAAAGTTCTACCAGAGAATCACGACGAAAACGTGTGCCAACCCCTATGCATAGGTTCATGGGCGGAACCCGCAAGTTGATCACCAAAACATACATCAAGTGAATCACGTGGTATCCCATTGTCACCACAGATACACACGACAAGACATACATCAAGTGTTCTCAAATCTTTAAAGACTCAATCCGATAAGATAACTTCAAAGGGGAAACTCAATTCATTACAAGAGAGTAGAGGGGGAGGAGAAACATAAGATCCAACTATAATAGCAAAGCTCGCGATACATCAAGATCGTGCCAAATCAAGAACACGAGAGAGAGAGAGAGAGATCAAACACATAGCTACTGGTACATACCCTCAGCCCCGAGGGAGAACTACTCCCTCCTCATTATGGAGAGCGCTGGGATGATGAAGATGGCCAACGAAGAGGGATTCCCCCTCCGGCAGGGTGCCAGAACGGGTCTAGATTGGCTTTCGGTGGCTATGGAGGCTTATGGCGGCGGAATTCCCGATCTATTGTGTTCCCCGATGTTTTAGGGTATATGGAGATATATAGGTGAAAGAAGTACGTCAGGGGGGCCACGAGGGGCCCACGAGGGTGGAGGGCGCGCCCTAGGGGGTGGGCGCGCCCCCTACCTCGTGGCCTCCTCGAAGCTTCCCTTACGTGCACTTCAAGTCTTCTGGGCTTCTTTCCTTCCAAAAATGAGGTCCGTGAAGTTTCAGGTCAATTGGACCCCGTTTGATTTTCCTTTTCTTTGAAACCCTAAAACAAGGTAAAAACAGAAACTGGCACTGGGCTCTGGGTTAATAGGTTAGTCCCAAAAATGATATAAAAGTGTATAATAAAGCCCATAAACATCCAAAACAGTAGATAATATAGCATGGAGCAATCAAAAATTATAGATACATTGGAGACGTATCATTGCCCTATCCTTGGTTTTGACCACTATGTCATCCATACAAGCTTCCATGTTTCTATGTAGCTGGGGCTCAAAACCAATTTGGACTGCTCTTGCAAACGTTGAGCCAGCACTCTTCAACCCGAAAGGCATTCGTAAGAAACAATACGTACCACATGGGGTGATGAATGTTGTCTTCTCTTCATCTTCTCTTGCCATGAAGATCTGGTGGTATCCTGAGTAGGCGTCAGGGAACGATAACAAGTCGCACCCGGTCGTGGAGTCAACAATCTGGTCAATGCGCGGCAATGGGAAAGGGTCCTTCGGACAAGCCTTGTTGATATCTGTGTAATCAATACACATCGTCCACTTTCCATTTGCCTTGCGCACCACCACCGGATTGGCCAACCATGTCGGATGAAGTACTTCCCTCACCAAGCCTGTCACTTCTAACTTCCTGATCTCCTCCGTGATGAACTCTTGTCGTTCCAAAGCTTGCTTCCTGACCTTCTGCTTGATGGGTCACGCATGAGGAGAGACAGCAAGATGGTGCTCAATCACCTCCCTGGGAACGCCGGGGATGTCGGATGCTCGCCATGCAAACACATCGACATTCGCCCGCAGGAAGGTGACGAGCGCACCTTCCTATTTGCCGTCAAGGGAGGAGCTTATGGTGAAGGCCCCTCCCGCGCCATCCTCCTTGGCGGGCACCTTCTTGGTCTCTGGTGGTGCAGCTCTAGATTTCTTGCTCTTGCCGGTGGAGCCGTCTGGCACGTCCTCAATGGGAGCACAACACTCCGAAGAGGTGCGCTTGTCGGAGTGGGTGCGAGAGGTCTTGCCGATCTTCTTCCCTCCCAGGGCTTCGGCGGCAGGAGCAAATGCCTTGGCGACAGTTGCTGCAACTGCCTCCTAGTAGAGTTGGTCAGCGCAGATCAGCGCATCCTTCTTATCGGAGGGGATGGTGATGATAGTCATCGTCCCAGGCATCTTCAGTGTTGTAGGCGTAATGTGAGGTCAGCATGAACTTAGCTAGTGTCGGGTGATACGTCTCCGTCGTATCTACTTTTCCAAACACTTTTGCCCTTGTTTTGGACTCTAACTTGCATGATTTGAACGGAACTAACCCGGACTGACGCTGTTTTCAGCAGAAATACCATGGTGTTATTTATGTGTAGAAACAAACGTTCTCGGAATGACCTGAAACTTCACGGAGCAACTTTTTGGAAAATATAAAAAATACCTGCAAAAGATGAAGGCCGGGGGGCCCACCACCTCTCCACGAGGGTGGGGGGCGCGCCTGCCCCCCTAGGGCGCGCCCCCTACCTCGTGGGCCCCCTGGTGCCTCTCCGACTCCAACTCCAACTCTATATATTGTGTTTCGGGGAGAAAAAAAATCAGAGAGAAGAATTCATCGCGATTTACGATACGGAGCCGCCGCCAAGCCCTAAAACCTCTCGGGAGGGCTGATCTGGAGTCCGTTCGGGGCTCCGGAGAGGGGAATCCGTCGCCATCATCATCATCATCATCATCAACCATCCTCCATCACCAATTTCATGATGCTCACCGCCATGCGTGAGTAATTCCATTGTAGGCTTGCTGGACAGTGATGGGTTGGATGGGATCTATCATGTAATCGAGTTAGTTTTGTTAGGGTTTGATCCCTAGTATCCATTATGTTTTGAGATTGATGATGCTATGACTTTGCTATGCTTAATGCTTGTCACTAGGGCCCGAGTGCCATGATTTCAGATCTGAACCTATTATGTTTTCATCAATATATGAGTGTTCTTGATCCTATCTTGCAAGTCTATAGTCACCTATTATGTGTTATGATCCGTTAACCCCGAAGTGACAATAATCGGGATACTTACCGGTGATGACCGTAGTTTGAGGAGTTCATGTATTCACTATGTGTTAATGCTTTGTTCCGGTACTCTATTAAAAGGAGGCCTTAATATCCCTTAGTTTCTGTAAGGACCCCGCTGCCACGGGACGGTAGGACAAAAGATGTCATGCAAGTTCTTTTCCATAAGCATGTATGACTATGTTCGGAATACATGCCTACATTATATCAATGAACTGGAGCTAGTTCTGTGTCACCCTAGGTTATGACAGTTACATGATGAACCGCATCTGGCATAATTCTCTATCACTGATCCATTGCCTACGAGCTTTCCACATATTGTTCTTCGCTTATTTACTTTTCCGTTGCTCTTGCTATCATCACTACAAAATACCAAAAACATTACTTTTACTACTGTTACCTTTTGCTAACGTTACCACTACTATCATATTACTTTGCTACTAAATACTTTGCTGCAGATACTAAGTTTCCAGGTGTGGTTGAATTAACAACTCAGCTGCTAATACTTGAGATTATTCTTTGGCTCCCCTTGTGTCGAATCAATAAATTTGGGTTGAATACTTTACCCTCGAAAACTGTTGTGATCCCCTATACTTGTGGGTTATCAAGACTATTTTCTGGCGCCTGATAACCCACAAGTATAGGGGATCGCAACAACTTTTGAGGGTAGAGTATTCAACCAAAATTTATTGATTTGACACAAGGGGAGCCAAAGAATATTCTCAAGTATTAGCAGCTGAGTTGTCAATTCAACCACACCTGGAAACTTAGTATCTGCAGCAAAGTGTTTAGTAGCAAAGTAATATGATAGTATTGGTAGTGGCAACAAAAGTAAAGACAACAAAAGTAATGTTTTTGGTATTTTGTAGTGATTGTAACAGTAGCCGCGGGAAAGTAAATAAGTGTAAACCAGTATATGGAAAACTCGTAGGCACCGGATCAGTGATGGATAATTATGCCGGATGCGGTTCATCATGTAACAGTCATAACATAGGGTGACACAGAACTAGCTCCAATTCATCAATGTAATGTAGGCATGTATTTCGTATATAGTCATACGTGCTTATGGAAAAGAACTTGCATGACATCTTTTGTCCTACCCTCCCGTGGCAGCGGGGTCCTATTGGAAACTAAGGGATATTAAGGCCTCCTTTTAATAGAGAACTGGAACAAAGCATTAGCACATAGTGAATACATGAACTCCTCAAACTATGGTCATCACCGGGAGTGGTCCCGATTATTGTCACTTCGGGGTTGCCGGATCATAAAAGATAGTAGGTGACTATAGACTTGCAAGATAGGATCAAGAACTCACATATATTCATGAAAACATAACAGGTTCAGATCTGAAAGCATGGCACTCGGGCCCTAGCGACAAGCATTAAGCATAGCAAAGTCATAGCAACATCAATCTCAGAACATAATGGATACTAGGGATCAAACCCTAACAAAACTAACTCGATTACATGATAAATCTCATCCAACCCATCACCGTCCAGCAAGCCTACGATGGAATTACTCATGCACGGCGGTGAGCATCATGAAATTGGTGATGGAGGATGGTTGATGATGACGACGGCGACGAATCCCCCTCTCCGGAGCCCCGAACGGACTCCAGATCAGCCCTCTCGAGAGGTTTTAGGGCTTGGCAGCGGCTCCGTATCG
The DNA here is from genome assembly GCF_003073215.2 of Triticum urartu. NCBI lineage: Eukaryota > Viridiplantae > Streptophyta > Magnoliopsida > Poales > Poaceae > Triticum > Triticum urartu. Next base: position 184,759,294 of record NC_053027.1, on the reverse strand, counting down.
TAAAACGCGAGGATTTCTTCTCTCTGATTTTTTCCTCTCTGAAAGCAAATATATAGAGTTGGAGTTGGCGTCGGAGGGCATCCAGGGGGCCCACGAGGTAGGGGGCGCGCCCTAGGGGGGGCGCCCCCACCCTCATGGACAGGGTGTGGGCCCCCTGGTCTTCATCTTTGGCGAGGATTTTTTATTATTTTTTCTAAGATGTTCCGTGGAGTTTCAGGTCATTCCGAGAATATTTGTTTTCTGCACATAAAACAACACCATGGCAATTCTGCTGAAAACAGCGTCAGTCCGGGTTAGTTCCATTCAAATCATACAAGTTAGAGTCCAAAACAAGGGCAAAAGTGCTTGGAAAAGTAGATACGACGGAGACGTATCAACTCCCCCAAGCTTAAACCCTTGCTTGTCCTCAAGCAATTCAGTTGACAAATTGAAAGAAAGAAAGAAAAACTTTTACAAACTCTGTTTGCTCTTGTTGTTGTAAGTATGTCAAGAGAGTATTCAAGTTTTTATCATAGATCATAACTAACCACATTTGCAATAATTCTCAGGTCTCATAATTACTCATATCAATAGCATAATCAACTAGCAAGTCATAATAATAAATCTCGGATGACAACACTTTCTCAAAACAATCATAATATGATATAACAAGATGGTATCTCACTAGCCCTTTCTGAGACCGCAAAACATAAATGCAGAGCACCTTTAAAGATCAAGGACTGACTAGACATTGTAATTCATGGTAAAAGAGATCCAATCATAGTCATACCCAATATAAATTAACAGTGATGAATGCAAATGACAGCTGTGCTCTCCAGCTAGTGCTTTTTAATAAGAGGGTGATGACTCAACATAAAAGTAAATGGATAGGCCCTTCGCAGAGGGAAGCAGGGATTTGTAGAGGTGCCAGAGCTCGGTTTTGAAATAGAGATAAATAGTATTTTGAGTGGTATACTTTCATTGTCAACGTAACAACTAAGAGATGGCGACATCTTCCATGCTAAACACATGATAGGCGGTTCCCAAACAGAATGGTAAAGTTTATACTCCCCCTCCACCAACAAGCATCAATCCATGGCTTGCTCGAAACAACGAGTGCCTCCAACATACATCAGGTCCCAGGGGGAGTTCTGTTTGCAATTAATTTTGATTTAGTTTGCATAAAGCATGGGACTCGGCATCCCGGTGACCAACCATTTTCTCGTGAGTGAGGAGCGAAGTCCACTCCTCTTGAGAATAACCCGCCTAACACGGAAGATAAGGAAAGCCTTGGTTGATACATGAGCTATTCGAGCATACAAAACAGAATGTTCATTTGAAGGTTTAGAGTTTGGCACATACAAATTTACTTGGAACGGCAGGTAGATACAGCATATAGGAAGGTATAGTGGACTCATCTGGAATAACTTTGGGGTTTAAGGGGTTGGATGCACAAGCATTATTCCCGCTTAGTATAAGTGAAGGATAGCAAAAGACTGGGAAGCGACCAACTAGAGAGCGACAACAGCCATGTACATGCATTAAAATTAGTAAACATTGGATGCAAGCATGAGTAGGATATAATCCACCATGAACATAAATATCGTGAATGCTATGTTGATTTTGTTTCAACTACATGCGTGAACATGTGCCAAGTCAAGTCACTTAAATCATTCAAAGGAGGATACCACCCCATCATACCACATCATAATCATCTCAATAGCATGTTGGCACACAAGGTAAATCATTATAACTCATAGCTAATGAAGCATGGCACAAGCAACTATGATCTCTAATTGTCATTGCAAACATGTTTATTCATAATAGGCTGAATCAAGAACGAGGGAATCATCATATTTACAAAAACAATAGAGGTCGAGTTCATACCAGCTTTTCTCATCTCAGTCAGTCCATCATATATCATCATAATTGCCTTTCACTTGCATGACCGAACGGTGTGAATAATAATAAGAGTGTACGTGCATTGGACTAAGCTGGAATCTGCGAGCATTCAATAAACAGGAGAAGACAAGGCAATATGGGCTCTTGGTTAAATCAACAATAATGCATATAAGAGCCACTTCAATCAATTTAATGATGGTCTTCTCCTACTGACCCCCAAAGAAAAGAAAAGAAATAAAACTATTTACACGGGAAAGCTCCCAACAAGCAAAAGAAGAACGGGAAATATTTTTGGGTTTTCTTTTTAGTTATTACTACTACAGTAGAAAAATAAACTACTACTAATTCTTTTTGGTTTTTCTTAAGGTTTAACAAACACACAAGAAGAAAGAAGGAAAAAGAAACTAAACTAGCATGGATATTACAGTGAAAAAGTATGAGCACCGACATCTAGCAATGAGTGTGTGTGAACATAAATGTAATGTCGGTGAGAAATACGTACTCCCCCAAGCTTAGGCTTTTGGCCTAAATTGGTCTATGGCCACGGCTGTCCTGGCTGATATCCATAATAATAGTTGGGGTCGTACTGCGACGAAGAATAGTTGGGATCATACTGATGTGCAGCGGTTATCGCCTGTTGAGCTGCAATGTGGAGTCGAGTTGCCTCCGCTCTCCTCTCGTACTCTTCTGCCGCCTCTCTGGTAATAACATATCTTCTTTTTGTCTGTGAATCAAAAAAGGCAGGAGCAGGGAGAGTAATACGGAAAACACGTCGTTTATAAAAAATTAAACGATATACGAGAGGTGATTCAGGCCTCTCGACAAACTGGTGTGAAGCCATAGAGTCATAATCTAAATATGCAGGAGGCAACTCCGTATCACCCTCACGAATGTCTATTTCAAGAAAATGAGCTAAGCGGGTTGCATAAATTCCTCCAAAGAAATCTCCATTATGTCTATTATGATGCAACCTATGAGCTACAATGGCTCCCATATGATGAGATTGGTCTCCTAACACAGCGCTCCTAAGAATGCTAAGATCAGGGACACACATGTGACATGCTTCATCCTTAGCATTTATGCATCTACCGATGAAGAGAGCAAAATAATGTATAGCAGGAAACTGAATGCTCCCTATGGTAGCCTGCGTTATATCTCTAGATTCCCCCACAGTTATACTAGCAAGAAAGTTTCTAAATTCAGATTTAGGCGGATCCCTAACACTACCCCATGATGGAAGTTTGCAAGCAGAAGTGAAATCCTCTAAGTCCATGGTATAAGATTTCTCATAGAGATCAGACATGACTGAAGGAGAATTACGCGAAGATGAATACTCAAACCTCCTCACGAATGAACTTGTGAGATCATGATACTGGGGGCATTTGTTAGCCTCAAAATCCTCAAGACCGGAATTGCGCAAATATGCTTTGAATTCTTCTTTAATTCCCGCACGGTCCATAAAATTTTCCGACGGCCATTGGCAAGGCCGTACTGGAGCGTCTCTTGGTGGATCCTCGTCAGCATCGCGCATAGCAATCCTGGGTCCTTGCTTCTTAGAAGAACCACCTTCGAACATCTTCCTAAGCATATTGTTTTTCTCTGAAAAATTCTGAAATTTTTAGTAACTTCAAACAAAAGTGAACCAACTTCAATAAAACTGATAGCAACTACTCCTACAAGTGCCTAGGGCCTATATCATGCATCAAAACTACCTTTGACCATATAAATTTGACATGCAAGCTCAAGAACAGGGTCACCTAAGCAGCAAAAATTTGCAAAGAATAAAGCACTAGAACAAAAACTAATTGGACCAATGGAGGAGTCACATACCCAGGAACAATCTCCCCAAGCAGTTTTGCGAGAGGTGCTTTGAGCAAGGAGATCGAAAATCACAACAAAAGTGGCCGGAACTCGTGCTTGAGTTGGTTTTTCGGGTTTGTGTGAGACAGAGGAAGAAGATGGGTGCTGGGATAAGTGGAGGAGGGCCACCGTGGGCCCACGAGGCAGGGGCGCGCCCTAGAGGGGGGGGGGGGCGCCCACCACCCTCGTGGCCAGGTGGCAGCTCCTCCCACGGTAATTTTTGCACAGTAAATCCTCAAATATTTCCGAAAAAATCATATTAAATTGGCATGGCATTATGAGGACTTTTATTTTCGGGATATTTTTATATTGCACGGATAAGACAGGAAACAGACAGAAAAATACTATTTTTACTTTATTTCTACTAATTAACAGAAAATATAGAGAGGGTACAGAAGGTTGTGCTTCTAGTTTCATCCATATCATGCTCATCAAAAAGAATCCACTAACAGGGTTGATCAAGTCTTGTTAACAAACTCATTCCGATAATCATGAAACCGGAGAAATTTTGAACTAAGTTACCTCAACGGGGATATGCACATCCCCAATAATAAGTATATCATATTTCTTTTTGACAGTAGGAAGAGGAAATTCAAAACCTCCAATTATAATCGATGGAATTTTTCCAATGGAGTTGATACTATGAACTTGAGGTTGTTTCCTCGGGAAGTGTACCGTATGCTCATTACCATTAACATGAAAAGTGACATTGCCTTTATTGCAATCAATAACAGCCCCTGCAGTATTAAGAAAAGGTCTTCCAAGAATAATAGACATACTATCATCCTCGGGAATATCAAGAATAACAAAGTCCGTTAAAATAGTAACGTTTGCAACCACAACAGGCACATCCTCACAGATACCGACAGGTATAGCAGTTGATTTATCAGCCATTTGCAAAGATATTTCAGTAGGTGTCAGCTTATTCAAGTCAAGTCTACGATATAAAGAGAGAGGCATAACACTAACACCGGCTCCAAGATCACATAAAGCAATTTTAATATAATTTATTTTAATGGAGCAAGGTATAGTAGGTACTCTGGGATCTCCAAGTTTCTTTCGTATTCCACCCTTAAAAGTATAATTAGCAAGCATGGTGGAAATCTCAGCTTCCGGTATCTTTCTTTTATTAGTAATGATATCCTTCATATATTTAGCATAAGGATTTGTTTTGAGCACATCAGTTAATCGCATATGCAAAAATATAGGCCTAATCATTTCAGCAAAGCGCTCAAAATCCTCATCATCCTTTTTCTTGGATGGTTTTGGAGGAAAAGGCATGGGTTTCTGAACCCAAGGTTCCCTTTCTTTACCATGTTTCCTAGCAACAAAGTCTCTTTTATCATAACGTTGATTCTTTGATTGTGGGTTATCAAGATCAATAGCAGGTTCAATTTATACATCATTATCATTACTAGGTTGAGCATCATCATGAACATCATCATTAATATTTTCATTAGGTTCATGTTCATTACCAGACTATGTTTCAGCATCAGACATAAATATATCGTTTGGATTATCAGGTGGTTCAGCAATAGGTTCACTAGAAGTTTGCACAGTTCTATCATTTTTCTTCTTATTCTTTTTATAAGAACTAGGAACATCAATATTATTTCACTGAGAATCTTGGTCGATTCTCTTAGGGTGGCCTTCAGGATACAAAGGTTCCTGAGTCATTCTACCAGTTCTAGTAGCCACTCTGACAGCATAATCATTTTTCTTACTATTCATTTCATCAAGCACTTCTTTTTGAGCCTTAAGTACTTGTTCTACTTGAGTGGTAACCATAGAAGCATGTTTGCTAACAAGTTTAAGTTCACCTTTAATATTAGCCATATAATCACCCAAGCATCTAATCATATAAGCATTTTCTTTTAATTGTCTACCAAAATAAGAATTGAAGTAGCCTTGCTTAAACATAAAGTTATCAAACTCATACAAGCACTGACTAGCAATTTTAGTAGGAGGGACTTCAGCTTTATCATATCTATAGAGAGAATTTACCTTTACTACCTGTGTCGGGATATCGAGATCAGGAGGTTCTTCAGTAAATAAAGAATTGAGATCATATGTTTCTTCAACAGGCGGTATATTAAGACCATGTATTTCTTCAATAGGAGGTAAATTCTTAACATCTTCAGCTTTAATACCTTTTTCTTTCATAGATTTCTTTGCCTCTTGCATATCTTCGGGACTGAGAAATAGAACACCTCTCTTCTTCAGAGTTGGTTTAGGAATAGACTCAGTAATTGGAGCAGGAGCTGGCTCCGGAGGTGCCCAATTATTTTCATTTGTCAATATATTATTCAATAGAATTTCAGCTTCATCCGGTGTTCTTTCCCTGAAAAGAGAACCAGCACAACTATCCAGGTAATCTCTGGAAGCATCGGTTAGTCCATTATAAAAGATATCAAGTATTTCAGGTTTCTTAAGAGGATGATCAGGCAAAGCATTAAGTAACTTGAGAAGCCTCCCCCAAGCTTGTGGGAGACTCTCTTCTTTAATTTGCACGAAGTTGTATATTTCCCTCAAAGCAGCTTGTTTCTTATGAGCAGGGAAATATTTAGCAGAGAAGTAATAAATCATATCCTGGGGACTACGCACACAACCAGGATCAAGAGAATTAAACCATATCTTAGCATCACCCTTTAATGAGAACGGAAATATTTTGAGTATATAAAAGTAACGCGATCTCTCATCATTAGTAAACAGGGCGGCTATATCATTTAACTTAGTAAGATGTGCCACAACAGTTTCAGATTCATAGCCATAAAACGGATCAGATTCAACCAAAGTAATTATATCAGGATCAACAGAGAATTCATAATCCTTATCAGGAACATAGATAGGTGAAGTAGAAAAAGCAGGGCCGGATTTCATTTTATCTCTAAGTGATTCTTTGTTCCATTTAACTAATAACCTATTAAGCTCATATCTATCTTTGCAAGCTAAAATAGCGGCAGAAGATTCCATATCAAAAAGATAGCCCTCGGGGATAACAGGCATATTTTCATCATCACTATCATCATTGTATTCAGATTCAATAATTTCTTTTTCTCTAGCCCTAGCAATTTGTTCATCAAGAAATTCATCAAGGGGTACATTAGTATCAGGCATAGAAGCAGTTTCATCATAAGTATCATGCATAGCAGAAGTGGCATCATCAATAACATGTGACATATCGGAACGAATAGCAGAAGCAGGTTTAGGTGTCGCTAGCTTACTCATAACAGAAGGTGAATCAAGTGCAGAGCTAGATGGCAGTTCCTTACCTCCCCTCGTAGTTGAGGGATAGATCTTGGTTTTTGGATCTCTCAAGTTCTTCATAGTGATAAGCAGATATAAATCCCAAGTGACTCAAAGAATAGAGCTATGCTCCCCGGCAACGGCGCCAGAAATTTGTCTTGATAACCCACAAGTATAGGGGATCGCAACAGCTTTCGAGGGTAGAGTATTCAACCCAAATTTATTGATTCGACACAAGGGGAGTCAAAGAATATTCTCAAGTATTAGCAGCTGAGTTGTCAATTCAACCACACCTGGAAACTTAGTATCTGCAGCAAAGTGTTTAGTAGCAAAGTAATATGATAGTATTGGTAGCGAAAACAAAAGTAAAGACAGCAAAAGTAATGTTTTTGGTATTTTTTAGTGATTGTAACAGTAGCCGCGGGAAAGTAAATAAGCGTAAACCAGTATATGGAAAACTCGTAGGCACCGGATCAGTGATGGATAATTATGCCGGATGCGGTTCATCATGTAACAGTCATAACATAAGGTGACACAGAACTAGCTCCAATTCATCAATGTAATGTAGGCATGTATTCCGTATATAGTCATACGTGCTTATGGAAAAGAACTTGCATGACATCTTTTGTCCTACCCTCCCGTGGCAGCGGGGTCCTATTGGAAACTAAGGGATATTAAGGCCTCCTTTTAATAGAGAATCGGAACAAAGCATTAGCACATAGTGAATACATGAACTCCTCAAACTATGGTCATCACCGGGAGTGGTCCCGATTATTGTCACTTCGGGGTTGCCGAATCATAACACATAGTAGGTGACTATAGACTTGCAAGATAGGATCAAGAACTCACATATATTCATGAAAACATAATAGGTTCAGATCTGAAATCATGGCACTCGGGCCCTAGTGACAAGCATTAAGCATAGCAAAGTCATAGCAACATCAATCTTAGAACATAATGGATACTAGGGATCAAACCCTAACAAAACTAACTTGATTACATGATAAATCTCATCCAACCCATCACCGTCCAGCAAGCCTACGATGGAATTACTCACGCACGACGGTGAACATCATGAAATTGGTGATGGAGGATGGTTGATGATGACTACGACAACGAATCCCCCTCTCTGGAGCCCCGAACAGACTCCGGATCAGCCCTCCCGAGAGGTTTTAGGGCTTGGCGGAGGCTCCGTATCGTAAAACGCGATGATTTCTTTTCTCTGATTTTTTCTCTCCGAAAGCAAATATATAGAGTTGGAGTTGGTGTCGGAGGGCATCCAGGGGGCCCACGAGGTAGGGGGGCGTGCCCTGGGGGGCGCCCCCCACCCTCGTGGACAGGGTGTGGGGCCCCTGGTCTTTATCTTTGGCGAGGATTTTTTATTATTTTTTCTAAGATGTTCCGTGGAGTTTTAGGTCATTCCGAGAATATTTGTTTTCTGCACATAAAACAACACCATGGCAATTCTGCTGAAAATAGCATCAGTCCGGGTTAGTTCCATTCAAATCATACAAGTTAGAGTCCAAAACAAGGGCAAAAGTGTTTGGAAAAGTAGATACGACGGAGCCGTATCAGCGCCGTTGCCGGGGAGCATAGCTCTATTCTTTGAGTCACTTGGGATTTATATCTGCTTATCATTATGAAGAACTTGAAAGATCCAAGAACCATGATTTATCCCTCTACTACGAGGGGAGGTAAGGAACTGCCATCTAGCTCTCCACTTGATTCACCTTCTGTTTTGAGTAAGCTTGCGACACCTAAAACTGCTTCTGCTATTCGTTCTGATATCTCGCATGATATTGATGATGCTACTTCTGCTATACATGATACTTATGATGAAACTACTTCTATGCTTGATACTACTGTGCCACTTGGTGAATTCCTTGATGAACAACTTGCTAGGGCTAGAGAGATTCCCTGTTCAAGAATTCATCCGATTAACCAGTTAACTTGCCGATTAATCCCTACTCATAGGGTCCCCGAGTAGCCGATTACCTGATAAATCATCCGATTAATTGATTAAATGGCCGATTATCCTATTAATCCCCTACTCACCAGCCGACCGAGCAGCTACCAGGTAACGATTTCCTCAATAATGGAGAGATTGAAAATATTGAATCTGATAATACTGATGAAAGTGATGATGAAGAATCACTTGTTATTCCTGAGGGTTATGTTTTTGATCAAGAAGCCACTTTAGCTATTTTAGCTTGCAAAGATAGATACGAACTTAAGAGGTTATTAGCTAAATGGAATAAGCAATCTCTAAATGCTAGGATGAAACCTGACCCTGCTTTTGCTACTTCACCTATCTGTGTTACCGATAAGGATTATGAATTCTCTGTTGATCCTGATATAATTACTTTAGTTGGATATGATCCTGTTCATGGTTATGAATCTGAAACTGTTGTGGCACATCTTACTAAATTAAATGATATAGCCACCTTGTTCACTACTGATGAGAGAACTCGTTACTTTTATATCCTTAAAATATTTCCATTCTCATTAAAGGGTGATGCTAAGATATGGTTTAATTTTCTTGATCCTGGTTGTGTGCGTAGTCCCCAGGATATGATTTATTACTTCTCCGCTAAGTATTTCCCTGCTCATAAGAAACAAGCTGCTTTAAGGGATATATATAATTTTGTGCAAATTAAAGAAGAGAATCTCCCACAAGCTTGGGGGAGGCTTCTCCAATTACTTAATGCTTTGCCTCATCATCCTCTTAAGAAAAATGAAATACTTGATATCTTTTATAATGGACTAACCGATGCTTCCAGAGATTACCTGGATAGTTGTGATGGTTCTGTTTTCAGGGAAAGAACACCGGATGAAGCTCAAATTCTATTGAATAATATGTTGACAAATGAAAATAATTGGACACCTCCGGAGCCAATTCCCGAGCCAGCTCCTGCTCCAATTAATGATCTTATTCCTAAACCAACTCTGAAGAAGAGAGGTGTTTTATTTCTGAGTCCCGAAGATATGCAAGAGGCAAAGAAATCTATGAAATAAAAGGGTATTAAAGCTGAAGATGTTAAGAATTTACCTCCTATTGAAGAAATACATGGTCTTAATTCACCGCCTGTTGAAGAAACATATGATCTCAATTATTTATTCACTGAAGAACCTCCCGATCCCGATATCCCGACACACGTAGTAAAGGTAAATTCTCTCTATAGATATGATAAAGCTGAAGTCCCTCCTACTAAAATTGCTAGTCAATGCTTGGATGAGTTTGATGACTTTATGTATAAGCAAGACGACTTCAATGCTTATTTTGGTAGACAATTAAAAGAAAATGCTTATATGATTAGACGCTTGGGTGATTATATGGCTAATATTAAAGGTGAACTTAAACTTGTTAGCAACATGCTTCTATGGTTACCACTCAAGTAGAACAAGTACTTAAGGCTCAAAAAGAAGTGCTTAATGAAATGAATAATAAGAAAAATGATTATGCTGTTAGAGTGGCTACTAGAACTGGTAGAATGACTCAGGAACCTTTGTATCCTGAATGCCACCCTAAGAGAATCGAGCAAGATTCTCATAGAAATAATATTGATGTTCCTAGTTCTTCTAAAAAGAAGAAGAAGAAAAACGATAGAACTGTGCAAACTTCTAGTGAACCTATTGCTGAACCACCTGATAATCCAAATGATATATCTATGTCTGATGCTGAAACACAACCTGGTAATGAACATGAACCTAATGAAAATATTAATAATGATGTTCATGATGATGCTCAACCTAGTAATGGCAATGATGTAGAAATTGAACCTGCTGTTGATCTTGATAACCCACAATCAAAGAATCAACGTTATGATAAAAGAGACTTTGTTGCTAGGAAACATGGTAAAGAAAGGGAACCTTGGATTCAGAAACCCATGCCTTTTCCTCCGAAACCATCCAAGAAAAAGGATGATGAGGATTTTAAGTGATTTGCTGAAATGATTAGGCCTATCTTTTTGCGTATGAGATTAACTGATGTGCTTAAAACAAATCCTTATGCTAAATATATGAAGGATATCATTACTAATAAAAGAAAGATACCGGAAGCTGAGATTTCCACCATGCTTGCTAATTATACTTTTAAGGGTGGAATACCAAAGAAACTTGGAGACCCCGGAGTACCTACTATACCTTGCTCCATTAAAAGAAATTATATTAAAACTGCTTTATGTGATCTTGGAGCCGGTCTTAGCGTTATGCCTGTCTCTTTATATCGTAGACTTGACTTGAATAAGCTGACACCTACTGAAATATCTTTGCAAATGGCTGATAAATCAACTGCTATACCTGTCGGTACTTGTGAGGATGTGCCCATTGTGGTTGCAAACGTTACTATTTTAACGGACTTTGTTATTCTTGATATTCCCGAGGATGATAGTATGTCTATTATTCTTGGAAGACCTTTTCTTAATACTGCAGGGGCTGTTATTGATTGCAACAAAGGCAATGTCACTTTTCATGTTAATGGTAATGAGCATATGATACACTTCCCGAGGAAACAACCTCAAGTTCATAGTAGCAACTCTATTGGAAAAATTCCATCGATTATATTTGGAGGTTTTGAATTTCCTCTTCCTACTGTCAAGAAGAAATATGATATTATTATTATTGGGGATGTGCATATCCCCGTGGAGGTTACTTAGTGTTATTTGAAATTTCTCCGATTTCATGATTATCGGAATGAGGTTGTTAACAAGACTTGATCAACCCTGTTAGTGGATTCTTTTTGATGAGCATGAGATGGATGAAACTAGAAGCACAACCTTCTGTACCCTCTCTATATTTTCTGTTAATTAGTAGAAATAAAGTAAAAATAGTATTTTTCTGTCTGTTTCCTGACTTATCCATGCAATATAAAAATATCCCGAAAATAAAAGTCCTGATAATGCCAGGCCAATTTAATATGATTTTTTCGGGAAATATTTGAGGATTTACTGTGCAAAAATTACCGCGGGAGGAGCTGCCACCTGGCCACGAGGGTGGTGGGCGCCCCCCCCCTCTAGGGCACGCCCCCTGCCTCGTGGGCCCATGGTGGCCCTCCTCCACTTATCCCAGCACCCATCTTCTTCCTCTGTCTCACACAAACCCGAAAAACCAACTCAAGCACGAGTTCCGGCCACTTTTGCTGTGATTTTCGATCTCCTTGCTCAAAGCACCTCTCACAAAACTGCTTGGGGAGATTGTTCCTGGGTATGTGACTCCTCCATTGGTTCAATTAGTTTTTGTTCTAGTGCTTTATTATTTGCAAATTTGTGCTGCTTAGGTGACCCTATTCTTGAGCTTGCATGTCAAATTTATATGGTCAAAGGTAGTTTTGATGCTTGATATAGGCTCTAGGCACTTGTAGGAGTAGTTGCTATCAGTTTTATTGCAGTTGGTTCACTTTTGTTTGAAGTTACTAAAAATTTCAGAATTTTTCAGAGAAAAACAATATGTTTAGGAAGATGTTCCAAGGTGGTTCCTCTAAAAAGCAAGGACCCAGGATTGCTATGCACGATGCTGACGAGGATCCACCAAGAGACGCTCCAGTACGGCCTCGCGAATGACCGTCGGAAAATTTTATGGGCCGTGCGGGAATTAAAGAAGAATTCAAAGCATATTTGCGCAATGCCGGTCTTGAGGATTTTGAGGCTAACAAATGCCCCCAGTATCATGATCTCACAAGTTCATTTGTGAGGAGGTTTGAGTATTCATCTTCTCGTAATTCTCCTTCAGTCATGTTTGATCTTTATGACAAATCTTATACCATGGACCTAGAGGATTTCACTTCTGCTTGCGAACTTCCATCATGGGGTAGTGTTAGGGATCCCCCTAAATCTGAATTTAGAAACTTTCTTGCTAGTATAACTATGGGGGAATCTAGAGATATAACGCAGGCTACCATAGGGAGCATTCACTTTCCTGCTATACATTATTTTGCTCTCTTCATTGGTAGATGCATAAATGCTAAGGATGAAGCATCTCATATGTGTGTCCCTGATCTTAGCATTCTTAGGAGTGCTGTGTTAGGAGACCAATCTTATCATATGGGAGCCATTGTAGCTCGTAGGTTGCATCATAATAGACATAATGGAGATTTCTTAGGAGGAATTTATGTAACCCGCTTAGCTCGTTTTCTTGAGATAGACATTCATGAGGGTGATATGGAGTTGCCTCCTATATATTTAGATTATAACTCTAAGGCTTCGCACCAGTTTGTCGAGAGGCCTCAATCACCTCTCTTATATCGATTAATTTTTGATAAACGACGTGTTTTCCGTATTACTCTCCCTGCTCCTGCCTTCTTTGATTCACAGACAAAAGGAAGATATGTTATTACCAGAGAGGAGGCAGAAGAGTACAAGAGGAGAGCGGAGGCAGCTCGACTCCACGCTGCAGCTCAGCAGGCGATAACCGCTGCACATTAGTATGATCCCAACTATCCTTCCTCATCCCAGTACGACCCCAACAACTATTATTATGGATATCCGCCAGGCCAGCCGTGGCCATAAACCAACTTAGGCCAAAAGCCTAAGCTTGGGGGAGTACATATCTCTCACCGACATTACATTTATGTTCACACACACTCATTGCTAGATGTCGGTGCTCATACTTTTTCACTGTAATATCCATGCTAGTTTATTTTCCTTTTCCTGCTTTTTTCTTGTGTGTTTGTTAAACTTTAAGAAAAACCAAAAAAATTAGTAGTAGTTTATTTTTCTGCTGTAGTAGTAATAATTGAAAGTGTGTTATATCGATTAGAGGGGGGGGTGAATAGGCGATTTTTATGAAATTCTTCACTGAGGAATTTGCCGGTGAGGAAATTCCTTAGTGAAGAACTACTAGCAGCAGAATAAGTACTCAAAGGTAAAATAACAGAATACAAGCATAGTCATCATGATGAAATGAAGACAGACACAGAGTACAGGAAGAGTAATCACAGGATAACACAGGATGAAGACAAACAGACTGAAGAAATTGAACTGAGGAAATTGAGAAAGTCTTCAGTCAAAGTCTTCAAACACAGATATGAACAAACATACATCACAGTTATGAGGAAATGAAAGAGTTTAGGAAATAAAACTAGTAAGCTCGGTGAAGACAATGATTTGGTAGACCAGTTCCAACTGATGTCTCAGTTGTACGTCTGGTTGGAGCGGCTGAGTATTTAAACTCGAGGACACACAGTCCCGGACACCCAGTCAAGGACACTTAGTCCAAGACACCCAGTCCTCACCGTATTCTCCTTGAACTAAGGTCACACAGACCTCGTCCAATCACTCGTGGTAAGTCTTCAGGCGACTTCCAAACCTTCACAAACTTGGTCACTCGGTGATCCACAATTCCTCTTGGATGCTCTAGACCATGACGCCTAACCGTCTGGAAGAAGCACAGTCTTCAAAGGTAACAAGCGTCGGATCCACTCAGGATCAATCTCTTCAGTGATGCTCAATCACTTGGGGTTTGTAGGTGTTTGGGTTTTGGGTTCTTGGTTTTTCCTCACTTGATGATTTTCGCTCAAAGTCCTCGGAGGATGGGTTGCTCCCAAATGACAAGTGTCAGTTTCTCTTGGAGCATCCAACCAGCTAGTGGTTGTAGGGGGCGGCTATTTGTATCCTAGGGAGCAGCCCGACATGATAAGACATAAATGCCCTTCAATGATATGACCGTTAGGTGGATAGATATTTTGGGACAGCTGGCGCATAGCACAGCAACAGTCGGAATTTTGAGTAGTAAAATCCTCAGGGCTATCATGTTCCTCACTGTGTAGGCAATCCGCATTGGCGAATTCCTAACTCCTCAGTCAGGACAAATTCCTCAGAGACCAGAAGAACTTCGTCTCTGTCACTAAAGAAATTGACTGAACTGTATGAGATTTCCAATGGCTTCACTCGAAGGGATTGGTAGGTGTAGGATTTTGAGTTGAGCATCACATGGAAATTTTTCCTTAGTATTTCCTCGACCCCCTTTAACAGTACGGTGTTTCCTATGACTCAAGAAAGAGAAAAACAAAACTATGAAAACGAAAGTCTTCAAACTTCATATTTCTCGCATGAATATCAAGTCTTCACGGACACACCAATTTCTTCACTTTCAAAGTCTTCATGAAAGTCTTTAGAAATACCAAAATCTTCAGTCGAAGATATTCATTTTTAGGGGTCGACTTTTCCTGTAAATGTCAAACTCCTCATAGACTTATAGACCTGTGTACACTCACACACGCATTAGTCCCTTAACCTATAAGTCTTCAATACACGAAAATCACTAAGGGGCACTAGATGCACTTACAATCTCCCCCTTTTTGGTGATTGATGACAATATAGGTTAAGTTTTCAACGGGGATAAACATATGAAGTGTAAATACTGATATTGAGGAATTTGATTGCAAGATATAGAAGAACTCCCCCTAAAGATGTGCATAGTGAGGAATTTTCTTTTGAAGCAATGCACACTTGAAGAGTTGAATCATGGAGATCTCCCCCTATATCTTGTAATTCATACACGCATTTAACATATAATATGAAGAATTTGAAATGCATGATGAAATATGGTGCCTGATGAAATTCAGCATGCGTGCAATAATATTTAATGAGGAATAAGCATGCAGAATAGTGCATCAAGAGTATCAGAGAACAGTGCATCAAAAGTATCAGAGCACCATCGGGTTTAAGATTACAACTCGATCCAATAAAGTTTCAGAAGAACGAGAGTTGTAACTTAGCAGATAAAAACGCCCATATAGTAGACCCGCTTGAAGACTAACTCATATTTCTCCCCCTTTGTCATTGAATGACCAAAAGGATCGAAAATGAGGACTAACGCCCCTGAAGATAATCATGTTGATGAAGGAGCGCCAGTGTTGTTGGGGTCGTTTGTTGATGTAGGGCCTGCCGCAGTGTCGTCCAAATCTTCATGTTCATCAGTGTCGCGCGATGAAGAATATGAGCTGGCCACCAGAGAAGGAACCTTGACCTTCTTGAATTTCTTCGGAGGAGGTGTAGACCAGTCAAAATCTTCATTAAGACCCATGTTCTTCAGATCTTCTTCACCATACAGATGTGACAGGATTGCCCAGGTGCGACCGAAGACTTGATGGAGGTAGTAGTGGTTTTTCTTCACTGCATTGTGTGTGGCAGTCATGTTGTGAAGAAGTGAACCAAACTGACGCTTAACCCATTTGTGATTTCGATCCACCTTCTGGTGAAGACTAAGCAGAAGTTCACGGTCAGTCATCACGCGAGGAGCAGTGGCTTGAGGAGTGGACTTAGGTGCATTGGCAGAGTCATGTGTGGCAGAGTCATCATTGGTGGAATAAGATGAAGCTTTGCGAAACTGACCATCCAATGGACGAATGCCTTCATCAATTATAGCTGGTGCCTTGCCCTTTCCATCAACTGAGGAATATGTCTGCTTGAGGACTTCAATTGGGGGCAAGTAGCTGAGATGATTCTGGAAATCAGCTTTGTAGTTGAGTGAAGACCTTGTCCTGAGGAATCTCATGATCCAAGGTGCATAAGGCTTCAGCTCAAATGGAGACAGTGCAACATTGGCCATAGTCCTCATGAAGAAATCGTGATAATTGACATGAATGCCATGAATGTTGTTGAATACCAGATTCTTCATGATGCCAACAATTTCCTCATCAGATGAGTCGTGGCCTTTGATAGGATTGATTGTCCTCATAAGAATATGATAGACAGTTCTGGGCACGTACAACAATTCCTTCACGAGGAATTTGGTTCTTGGTGCTTGACCTGGCTTCAAAGGTTTCATCAACACCTGCAAGTAATGATGTGTGAGCTCAGGTTCACTATAGATGCAGCGAGCTTCTTCAAGGGGAGGACTGAGTGGTAGAGCACAAAGCAATTCAGAGGCTGGTGCAGTGTAGTGAGTGTTTTCAGACATCCAGTCCAGCACCCATGAATTCACATCTTCAGGATCTCCGGTGATGTGCAGCGTTGCATAGAATTGAAGAATCAGTTCTTCATTCCAATCGCAAATGTCAGAGCAAAAGTTGAGCAGCCCAGCGTCGTGAAGAACACTGAGGACTGGTGCGAAGCACGGCAGAGATTCCATATCCACGTGAGGAATATGCTCATGGTAGAAAATCTTCTCCTTGTTGAACAGCATTGAGGAATACAAATTGGCTTGACTAGCAGTCCAAAAACGCCTCTTCCTAATGTGAGCAGAGTCATATGGGTTGTAATCTTCGAAGAATACGTGCTCGCCGAAGAAATCATCAGCCTTGAACTTTTGCTTGCGTGAGAATGGATCCTTTGGCTTTGGCAGAGGAGTGTCAGTGAGTTGCATCACAACCTTAGGAATCTCAATCGCAGGTTCTTCAGGCTGAGGAATTTTTGGTTCCTCCTCAATGGTAGTCTGCGTAGTTGGTTGTGCAGCAGCAACAGTTTCATCAGCGCTAGTGGCTGGAATTTCCTCATGGACAGATGCAGTGGGATGAGTTTCTTCAGAGCCCATGTGAACAGTTTGTGTGGGGGACTGAGGAATTTGCTGTAGAGGGGTGAACATTGGAGAGTTTGGATGCTGACTTTCCCAGAATTCATCACTGATGACGGGTGTGGAGCAGCCAATGTCCACATCATCATCTTCCATTTCTTCAACGCCAGCCTCTTCAGCTGTGAATTGAGGCATAGGAGAGGAGATGATAGGTGTTGAAGGGATCACATCCACTTCAATTTCTTCATCCAATGGTTCAGATGAAGCAGCAGAATGAGTTTCTTCATCAGATCCGCTGGGGATCACATATTCTTCATCAAAAGGAACAAGGTCCTTTGATGGCCTGGTTGAGATGGGAACAACATCAATCGGATTTGCAAATGAGCTTGTCATAGGCTTCATTTTCTTCGGAGCTGAAGAATCTGAAGCAGCTGATGATTTCCTTTTCTTCACTGTAGAACGCTCTGCAGCCTTGGTCTTCTTCACATCCGATGCAGATGGAAGGATTGAAGTTAAAGTTGGTGCAGGAGAAGCTGAGGAATCTGGTTGATTTTCTTTAGGCACAACTAATGCAGTTGCCTTGAGTTCTTCAGTTTCTTCAGGCACACCACTAGTGGGTGCCCTGGCAATTTCTTCAGCGGCTGGAATGCAGTCATCAGCCCTAGAACTCACATTATCTTTAGCAGCCTGATTGTCATCAGCGGTGCTGGCATTTTCTTCAGTAGGCTGAGCAGATGCTTCAGCCTGAGGAATTTCCTGTTGCGTTGGGGCTGCAACATTGGAAGTGAAGTTATCCGCAAGTTTCACAAAACAAACCTTGGCTCCAAGCCAATCAGCGCGATATGCTTCAAAGTCATCACTGAGTTTCTTAATCTCAGTCTGAGTAGTGACAAGTTCTTCAATTGTCATAGAGACAACGTTTTTCTTCAGATAGCGCTCTTTCTTGTACTGCGCTTTTTTGATCTGCCTGGCCTTCTCAAATTTCCACTTTTCTTCTTGAATGAAGTGGGTCAGCATGTGACTTTGGCCAGGAGTCAGCTTGAAGTCGGGCAAGGGAGTGTTGGGGTTCTTGTGCCAATCATCAATGTAGTCGAGGATCAGCTTGGGATCCAAAAGCAGTGGCACCTCTGATCCTTTGGCTCTAGCGGCCCTGACATGCCTGTCTTTGATGATTTCTGCAAGTTCATCATCATCAGCTTCGTCTTCATCAGACGGCACTTGGAAAGCGACTTGCTTCTTTTGAGGACTTGGGCGTGGACCTCGTCCAGCAGTGGCCTTTGTCTTCAGTAGTGAGGGGCCAGGTGAGGAACTTGGTGCAGCTGAGGAACTAGCTGAGACACCTGAGGCAATGGAGATGCCGGCAGTCCTTTTGCACGAAGCGAGATGCACAGGTGCTGAGGATTTGGTCGGAACAGCTGAAGGCTTTGGTGGAGGAGCTGAGGACTTTGGAGGAATAGGAGCAGCATGAGGAATTGGCCGTGAGGGCTTTGATGATTCTGGCCGTGAGGGCATTGCTGAGGAAGCACTTGGCTTGCGCGCAGGCTTCTTTGACATAGCCTTCTTTTGCTTGACAACAAGGACCTCAGCAGAGGCAGCAGCAGCAGAGTCTTCATTAAATTTCCTCACTGCTTCTCTGGCTTGCTTAGCCAGCTTGGCTTGGCGCTTGGCCCATTCATCAGGATAGTCCTCACCTCGCTTGAGGCTGGTGGGATCTGCTATTTGGCCAGGTGCCAATGGAGCTCTTGGGCATGGAGGATTGAGTGCGAATTTCTTCATATACTTAGGAGTGACATATCTGTACTCCCTCCATTCTCTTGCCCATCTCCTCTCTATCTTCTGAATGCGTACTTTGCGCTCATTCTTGGTTTCCTCAGTAGGTGTGCAGTACCCAGCATATATGTCATCAGGGATCTCAAACGCTGTATTTACCTTAGGCCTCTTTCCTCCCTTCTGTGGCCTTTTACCATCAGCCATTTTCTTTAGTTGAGGAATTTGAACAATCGAATTCTCTGAAGAAGTATGCAACTTTTCTTCGAGGAACACTGCAAATGAGTTAAGTTGATGAGAGCCTAGTGATTCAGCAGCTGACATGTGTACCTGTGAACAGAGTATAGTTGCGAGGAATTTGGAGAGGTCATATGTGTTCTCAGAAGGTTTTTCAAAATGAACAGGTTTGAGGAATTTGACCAGATGAGTCTTGAAGATTTTCACTAAGCGTTCTTTGTCTTAGGTTCCAGAGTTGTATAGATCGATGATCCACACAATTGAGGAATCTTGAAGAAAAATGATGCTTAGAGAAACGAATCAAGAACATATGACTTGTGAGGTGTTCAGTGTGTGAAGATATGAAAAAAAACACTTTTGAAGATTTTGTAGATAATCATTCGAATCAACGAGGGCAGTAAAAGTAACTTTTATTTACCCTGGACGAAGAACACGATGAACTGGAGTGAGGAGATGTGAAGTTCGTCTGTGCAAATCTTCCACGCCCTAACTTGGCGGAGGAAGACGGCTACGGCGGTGGCGGAGTGAAGATGTCCGCGGTCGGCGCGAGTACGTCGGCGACGAGGTCGAGGCAGTGAAGCTCTTCCTCACCGGCGGCGATGAAGTAGCGGCGGCGCTAGGGTTTGAGAAGCTCGAGCTGGAGAGAGAGGTCGAGCGGAGTAAAAGAAGTGAGGAAGGGAAGGAGGGGTATTTATAGCCACGGTGAAAAACTGCTCGCCCGAAGAAATTGGATGAACGTGCCCCTGACCCTTCTCATTCGCATGACATGTGTCACCCACGTAGTGAGAGGTGGAGATCGTGTTAGATCGTGGGTGAGTGGATAAGTGTATCGAGGGATGCAGAACGGTTTGAACGACAAAACCAAAAATTTCGATAAGATAGGTTTTAAAGTTCCATTCGCAATTTCTTCAGCTGACAAGGACACAGTGAAGATTTTGAATGAGTTTCAAATAGAATGCACATGAAGAATTTGTGAACAGATTGGGTTGAGTATAGCATAGAGGGGAAGGGTCCGATCACATTCACTTAGCAGAAAACCAACTTGAAGAAATAGCAATAAGTGAATGCTGTAGAGGACATAAACTCATATATATATAGCCAATGAAGAAAAACGACGGAACCAGTGAAGACTATGCAAAGTTGAAGAATATGAATAATTCGAGGAATTTCAACTTTTGGTGGTGGCGTGACCCACCGTATAAGAATGATGATTTCAGATACCGCGTACAATTATCGTAGGGTTCTGAGAATCAAATTCTTCGTTAATTTCTTCACACTAAGAGTGTTATTCTTCATTGATTGAAGAAAAACGTTTCTTCATGTGTTGCACATCTAAGTCATAAATTTTGCATAAGTGTTAGGATGAGTGTCCTTTTCACTGCAACTTGCTAAATCTCTTCTCATCCAAGGGCTTTGTGAAGATATCGGCTAGCTGTTCTTCAGTCTTCACATGCTCAATAGAAATGTCGCCCTTCAACACATGATCACGAAGAAAATGATGACGAATCTGATTGTGCTTTGTCTTCGAGTGCTGAACTGGGTTGTGAGCAATCTTGATGGCACTCTCATTGTCACAGAAGAGAGGTACATTCTCCATGTTGAAGCCGTAGTCCTTGAGAGTTTGCTTCATCCATAGCAATTGGGCACAGCAAGAACCAGCGGCAATGTACTCAGCTTCAGCAGTAGATAGTGATACGCAGTTCTGTTTCTTCGAGGACCAACAGACCAAAGATCGTCCGAGGAAATGACATGTACCAGATGTTGACTTGCGATCCACACGATCACCGGCATAGTCAGAGTCAGAATATCCAACAAGATCAAAAGCCGAGCCCTTGGGGTACCATAATCCAAGTGTTGGTGTGTGAGCTAGATATCGAAGAATATGCTTCACAGCCTTATGGTGTGATTCCTTCGGTGCAGCTTGAAATCGGGCACACATGCAAACACTAAGCATTATATCTGGCCTAGATGCACATAAGTATAATAAGGAACCTATCATGGAGCGGTATACCTTATGATCGAAGTGCATAGATGGCCATTGCATAGGTTAGATGCACATAAGTATAATAAGGAATTTTGACGCCTTTGCAATCTTGCATGCCGAATTTCCTCAATACATCCTTGAGGTATTTCTCCTGAGATATGAATATGCCATTGTGTTGTTGACGAATTTGAAGACCTAAGAAGAATTTCAACTCTCCCATCCTAGACATTTGATATTCTTCACTCATCATATAGTCAAATTCATCACTATAACGTTGGTCAGTATAGCCAAAGATAATATCATCAACATATACTTTGCACACAAACAATTCACCATCATAAGATTTAGTGAAAAGAGTAGGGTCGAGTGAACCGGGTTTGAAGCCTTTCTTCATGAAGAGTTCCTTCAAAGTATCATACCAAGCCCGTGGGGCCTGCTTGAGGCCATAGAGGGCCTTGTTGAGTCTGAAGACTTTGTCAGGATTCTTTGGATCTTCAAAACCTCGGGGTTGAGCAACATACACTTCTTCCTCAAGCTTACCATTGAGGAATGCACTTTTCACATCCATTTGATATAGAGTGATATCATGATGGTTAGCATAAGCAAGTAATATGCGAATAGCCTCAAGTCTAGCAACAGGTGCAAAAGTTTCATCGAAATCAATTCCTTCAACCTGTGTGTAGCCTTGAGCTACAAGCCGTGCCTTATTCCTCACCACAAGGCCATTTTCATCTTGCTTGTTGCGGTAGATCCACTTTGTGCCGATGATATTATGCTTGCGAGGATCTGGACGTTTGACCAGTTCCCAGACATTGTTAAGCTCGAACTGATGTAATTCTTCTTGCATGGCCTGAATCCACTCAGGCTCCAGAAATGCTTCATCTACCTTAGTGGGCTCTGTAATAGAGACAAAAGCATACTGCCCACAAAAGTTAGACAAATGTGAAGCTTTTGAGCATGTGAGAGGACCTGACGCTTTGATGTCATTGATGATCTTTTCAACTTGCACTTCTTTTGCAATGCGAGGATGAGCTGGTTGTCGTTGAAGAGTTTGATCAGCGTTTTCTTCAGCACCATTTTCTTCAGCGTTTTCTTCAGGTGCATTAGCTTGACGTTCTTCATGTTCTGGAATGAATTCTTCAGCAGATTCTTCAGTAAGAATGACATCCTCAGTAGCCTTGAACTTGATAGTTTCCTCAGGTGTTGGTTCATCTATCACAGTAGGTAGGTGCTCTCTTTGCGAGCCATTAGTTTCATCGAACCGCACATCTACAGTTTCAACAACTTTGTGAAGAACGTTGTTGAAGACTCTGTAGGTGTGCGAGTCCTTTCCGTAACCAAGCATAAAACCTTCATGTGCTTTCGGTGCAAATTTTGAGTTGTGATGAGGATCTCTAATCCAACATTTAGCACCGAAGACTTTGAAATAACTTACATTGGGTTTCTTATCAGTGAGGAGTTTATAGGCAGTCTTTTTGAAGAATTTGTGAAGATATACTCTGTTGATGATGTGGCACGTAGTATCAATTGCCTCAGTCCAGAAACGACGAGGCGTTTTGTATTCATCAAGCATAGTGCGAGCCATCTCAGCAAGAGTCCTGTTCTTGCGCTCCACGATGCCATTCTGCTGAGGAGTGTAAGGAGCAGATAACTCATGAGTGATACCAAGTTCATCAAGATAGTCATCGAGACCAGAATTCTTGAACCCAGTGCCATTGTCACTTCTGATGTGCTTGATCTTCACAGCAAAGTTGGTTGAAGCCCTCGAGGAAAATCATTTGAAGACTTCCTGCACTTCATGTTTGTAAGTAACAAGGTGTACCCATGTGTGATGAGAATAATCATCAACAATAACGAAGCCATATTGAGATGCTTCATTTGAGATAGCAGAATAATGATTAGGACCAAAGAGATCCATGTGAAGCAATTCAAATGGGAGAGTGGTGGTCATGATAGTCTTCGCTGGATGCTTGGCCTTGGTCATCTTCCCAGCTTCATAGGCTCCGCATAGGTGATCCTTGAGGAATTTGACATTCTCGATGCCAATGACATGCTTCTTCTTCGCAAGCGTGTGCAAATTCCTCATGCATGCATGACCAAGTCGTCGATGCCAGAGCCAGCCTTCTGAAGCTTTTGCAAGTAAGCACACGGCTGGTTGTGGTCCTGTAGAGAAATCAACAATATACAGGTCTCCTCTCCTAAAGCCTTCGAAGACTTTGGAATTGTCAGCTTCCATAACCACAACACAATGGTACTTGCCAAAGACAACAACCATATCAAGATCACAAAGCATTGAGACATACATAAGGTTGTATCCTAAGGACTCAACAAGCATGACTTTGTCCATG
This sequence comes from Triticum urartu, assembly GCF_003073215.2. NCBI lineage: Eukaryota > Viridiplantae > Streptophyta > Magnoliopsida > Poales > Poaceae > Triticum > Triticum urartu. The sequence continues at coordinate 184,735,522 of NC_053027.1, read as the reverse complement.
TGTCGATCCTTTGTAATCGCAACCTTACCTAGACCCAATACCTGACTTTTGCCTTTGTCAGCAAAGATGATATGCTTCAGATGTGACGGAGATAATGGAGCATCCATCAATAGATTCTTGTCACCAGTCATGTGGTTTGTACATCCACTATCAAGGACCCACTCAGTGGCTTTGGGTGGATCATCCTGCAGATGAATTAGTGCAGCTTACAAACTCATCTACTTCATCAGTGAAGAATATGACATCAATTCATCAGATCAATTTCATCAAGTAATTCCAATGGCTTCACTCGAAGGGATTGGTAGGTGTAGGATTTTGAGTTGAGCATCACATGGAAATTTTTCCTTAGTATTTCCTCGACCCCCTTTAACAGTACGGTGTTTCCTATGACTCAAGAAAGAGAAAAACAAAACTATGAAAACGAAAGTCTTCAAGCTTCATATTTCTCGCATGAATATCAAGTCTTCACAGACACACCAATTTCTTCACTTTTAAAGTCTTCATGAAAGTCTTCAGAAATACCAAAATCTTCAGTCGAAGATATTCATTTTTAGGGGTCGACTTTTCCTGTAAATGTCAAACTCCTCATAGACTTATAGACCTGTGTACACTCACACACGCATTAGTCCCTTAACCTATAAGTCTTCAATACACGAAAATCACTAAGGGGCACTAGATGCACTTAGAATAATTAAAAAGAAAACCCAAAAATATTTCCCGTTCTTCTTTTGCTTGTTGGGAGCTTTCCCGTGTAAATAGTTTTATTTCTTTTCTTTTCTTTGGGGGTCAGTAGGAGAAGACCATTATTAAATTGTTGAAGTGGCTCTTATATGCATTATTGTTGATTTAACCAGAGCCCATATTGCCTTGTCTTCTCCTGTTTATTGAATGCTCGTAGCTTCCAGCTTAGTCCAATGCACGTACACTCTTATTATTATTCACACCGTTCGGTTGTGCAAGTGAAAGGCAATTATGATGATATATGATGGACTGACTGAGATGAGAAAAGCTGGTATGAACTCGACCTCTTTTGTTTTTGTAAATATGATGAGTCCCTCGTTCTTGATTCAGCTTATTATGAATAAACATGTTTGCAATGACAATTAGAGATCATAGTTGCTTGTTCCATGCTTGATTAGCTATGGGTTATAATGATTTACCTTGTATGCCAACATGCTATTGAGATGATTATGATGTGGTATGATGGGGTGGTATCCTCTTTTGAATGATTTAAGTGACTTGACTTGGCACATGTTCACGCATGTAGTTGAAACAAAATCAACATAGCCTTCATGATATTTATGTTCATGGTGGATTATATCCTATTCATGCTTGCATCCAATGTTTATTAATTTTAATGCATGTACATGGTTGTTGTCGCTCTCTAGCTGGTCGCTTCCCAGTCTTTTGCTAGCCTTCACTTGTACTAAGCGGGAATACTGCTTGTGCATCCAATCCCTTAAACCCCAAAGTTATTCCAGACGAGTCCACCATACCTTCCTATATGCGGTATCTACCTGCCGTTCCAAGTAAATTTGTATGTGCCAAACTCTAAACCTTCAAATAAACATTCTGTTTTGTATGCTTGAATAGCTCATGTATCAACAAAGGCTGTCCTTATCTTTCGTGTTAGGCGGGTTATTCTCAAGAGGAGTGGACTCCGCTCCTCACTCACGAGAAAATGGCTGGTCACCGGGATGCCGAGTCCCATGCTTTATGCAAACTAAATCAAAATTAATTGCAAACAAAACTCCCCCTGGGACCTGATGTATGTTGGAGGCACTCATTGTTTCGAGCAAGCCATGGATTGATGCTTGTTGGTGGAGGGGGAGTATAAACTTTACCATTCTGTTTTGGAACCACCTATAATGTGTTTAGCATGGAAGATATCACCATCTCTTAGTTGTTACGTTGACAATGAAAGTATACCGCTCAAAATACAATTTATCTCTATTTCAAAACTGAGCTCTAGCACCTCTACAAATCCCTGCTTCCCTCTGCGAAGGGCCTATCTATTTACTTTTATGTTGAGTCATCACCCTCTTATTAAAAAGCACTAGCTGGAGAGCGCAGCCGTCATTTGCATTCATCACTGTTAATTTATATTGGGTATGACTATGATTGGATCTCTTTTACCATGAATTACAATGCCTAGTCAGTCCTTGATCTTTAAAGGTGCTCTGCATTTATGTTTTGCGGTCTCAGAAAGGGCTAGCGAGATACCATCTTGTTATATCATATTATGATTGTTTTGAGAAAGTGTTGTCATCCGAGATTTATTATTATGACTTGCTAGTTGATTATGCTATTGATATGAGTAATGATGAGACCTGAGAATTATTGCAAGTGTGGTTAGTTATGATTTATGCTGAAAACTTGAATGCTAGCTTGACATAGTTACAACAACAAGAGCAAACAGAGTTTGTAAAATTTTTTCTTTCTTTCTTTCAGTTTGTCAACTGAATTGCTTGAGGACAAGCAAGGGTTTAAGCTTGGGGGAGTTGATACGTCTCCATCGTATCTACTTTTCCAAACACTTTTGCCCTTGTTTTGGACTCTAACTTGTATGATTTGAATGGAACTAACCCGTACTGACGCTGTTTTCAGCAGAATTACCATAGTGTTGTTTTATGTGCAAAAAACAAATATTTTCGGAATGACCTGAAACTCCACGGAACATCTTAGAAAAAACAATAAAAAATCATCGCCAAAGATGAAGACCAGGGGGCCCACACCCTTCTCACGAGGGTGGGGGGCGCCCCCACCCCTAGGGTGCGCCCCCTATCTTGTGGGCCCCCTGGTGCGTCTCCGACTCCAACTCCACCTCCATATATTTGCTTTCGTTGAGAAAAAAATCAGAGAGAAGAAATCATCGCGTTTTACGATACAGAGCCGCCGCCAAGCCCTAAAACCTCTTGGCTGGAGTCCGTTTGGGGCTCCGGAGAGGGGGATTCATCGCCGTCGTCATCATCAACCATCCTCCATCACCAATTTCATGATGCTCACCGCCGTGCGTGAGTAATTGCATCGTAGGCTTGCTGGACGGTGATGGGTTGGATGAGATTTATCATGTAATCGAGTTAGTTTTGTTAGGGTTTGATCCCTAGTATCCATTATGTTCTGAGATTGATGTTGCTATGACTTTGCTATGCTTAATGCTTGTCACTAGGGCCCGAGTGCCATGATTTCAGATCTGAACCTATTATGTTTTCATGAATATATGTGAGTTCTTGATCCTATCTTGCAAGTCTATAGTTACCTACTATGTGTTATGATCCGGCAACCCCGAAGTGACAATAATCGGGAGCACTCCCGGTGATGACCATAGTTTGAGGAGTTCATGTATTCACTATGTGCTAATGCTTTATTCCGGTTCTCTATTAAAAGGAGGCTTTAATATCCCTTAGTTTCCAATAGGACCCCACTGCCACGGGAGGGTAGGACAAAAGATGTCATGCAAGTTCTTTTCCATAAGCACGTATGACTATATACGGAATACATGCCTACATTACATTGACGAATTGGAGCTAGTTCTGTGTCACCCTATGTTATGACTGTTACATGATGAACCGCATCCGGCATAATTATCCATCACTAATCCGGTGCCTACGAGTTTTCCATATACTGGTTTACACTTATTTACTTTCCCGCTGCTACTGTTACAATCACTACAAAATACCAAACACATTACTTTTGCTGTCTTTACTTTTGTTGCCGCCACCACCACTATCATATTACTTTGCTACTAAACACTTTGCTGCAGATACTAAGTTTCTAGGTGTGGTTGAATTGACAACTCAGCTGCTAATACTTGAGAATATTCTTTGGCTCCCCTTGTGTCGAATCAATAAATTTGGGTTGAATACTCTACCCTCGAAAGCTGTTGCGATCCCCTATACTTGTGGGCTATCACTCGCTGGACTCGTCGTCCTCATCATGACCGTCGTCTTCCTGCTTCTTGTCGCGGCCCTGGGCGGGCCTCTCTTGCTGGTTATCCTTGCCGCGGCGACCTCCTTGGCCGCCACGCTTCTTGCTAGATCCTTGGCACCATCCTGGCCCTTCTCCTTGTTCCGCCTCTCATACTCAGCTTTTTGCTTCTCAGCAAGCAGCTCAACTTGTCGGCAATTCTGGAGGTCGTGGCCCTTGGTGCGGTGGATCTTGCAGTATTGCTTGTTGATACGTCTCCAACGTATCTATAATTTTGATTGTTCCATGCTATATTATATCCTGTTTTGGACATTATTGGGCTTTATTATACACTTTTATATTATTTTTGGGACTAACCTATTAACCGGAGGCCCAGCCCAGAATTGCTGTTTTTTTTGCCTATTTTAGGGTTTCACAGACAAAGAATATCAAACGGAGTCCAAACGAAATGAAACCTTCGGGAACGTGATTTTTGGAACGAACATGATCCAGAGGACTTGGACCCTATGTCAAGCAATCAACGAGGAAGGCACGAGGTAGGGGGCGCGCCTCCCCCCCCCCCCCTAGGCGCACCCTCCACCCTCGTGGGGCCCATGTTGCTCCACTGACGTACTCCTTCCTCCTATATATACCTACGTACCCCCAAACTACCAGATACAGAGCCAAAACACTAATTCCACCGCCGTAACTTTCTGTATCCACGAGATCACATCTTGGGGCCTTTTCTGGAGCTCCACCGGAGGGGGTATCGATCACGTAGGACTTCTACGTCAACACCATAGCCTCTCCGATGAAGTGTGAGTAGTTTACTTCAGACCTACGGGTCCATAGTTATTAGCTAGATGGCTTCTTCTCTCTTTTTGGATCTCAATACAAAGTTCTCCCCCTCTCTTATGGAGATCTATTCGATGTAATCTTCTTTTGCGGTGTGTTTGTTGAGATTGATGAATTGTGGGTTTATGATCAAGTTTATCTATGAACAATATTTGAATCTTCTCTGAATTCTTTTATGTATGATTGGTTATCTTTTCAAGTCTCTTCGAATTATCAGTTTGGTTTGGCCTACTAGATTGATCTTTCTTGCAATGGGAGAAGTGCTTAGCTTTGGGTTCAATCTTGCGGTGTCCTTTCCCAGTGACAGTAGGGGCAGCAAGGCACGTATTGTATTATTGCCATCGAGGATAACAAGATGGGGTTTATATCATATTGCATGAGTTTATGCCTCTACATCATGTCATCTTGCTTAAAGTGTTACTATGTTCTCTTGAACTTAATACTCTAGATGCATGCTGGATAGCGGTCGATGTGTGGAGTAATAGTAGAAGATGCAGGCAGGAGTCGGTCTACTTGTCTCGGATGTGATGCCTATTTACATGATCATACCTAGATATTCTCATAACTATGCTCAATTCTGTCAATTGCTCAACAGTAATTTGTTCACCCACCGTAATACTTATGCTCTCGAGAGAAGCCTCTAGTGAAACCTATGGCCCCCGGGTCTATTTTCCATCATATTAATCTTCCAATACTTAGTTATTTCCTTTTCCATTTATTTTTCTTGCATCTTTATTTATCTTTATCATAAAAATACCAAAAATATTATCTTATCATATCTATCAGATCTCTCGTAGGTGACCGCCAAGGGATTGACAACCCCTTTATCGCATTGGTTGCGAGGAGTTTATTTGTTTGTGTAGGTACGAGGGACTCATGCATGGCCTCCTACTGGATTGATACCTTGGTTCTCAAAAACTGAGGGAAATACTTACGCTGCTCTACTGCGTCACCCTTTCCTCTTCAAGGGAAAACCAACGCAGTGCTCAAGAGGTAGCAAGAAGGATTTCTGGCACCGTTGCCGGGGAGTCTATGCAAAAGTCAACATACCAAGTACCCATCACAAACCCTTATCTCCCGCATTACATTATTTGCCATTTGCATCTCATTTTCCTCTCCCCCACGTCACCCTTGCCATTTTATTCGCCCTCTCTCTCTATCCTCCCTCTCTTTCTCAATTCGCCTCTTTTTGCTCGTTTCTTGTTTGCTTGTGTGTCGGTTTGCTTGCTTGTTGTTATGGCTAGTCCCCTATCTTCTCCATTGTCTCCCAAAAATGAAGTTCTTAATTTTAAGCAAAGGGAAGGAGAAAACCTAAAAGACGCTTGGTATAGAATTTGCAATGCTCAAAATAGATCTACCAGGAAGCAATCTACTTCTATTCTTCTTCACAATTTTTATGTAGGTGCTATTCCTTGGCACAGATATGTCCTTGATACCATTACCGGAGGGAACTTCTTGGATAGCCACACTTTTGATTCCTATAATACTATGATATATTTGGCTCACCCCCTCTTTTGGTTAATGGAACTATGTTAACTTTGGAGAATGTAATGCAAAAACTTGAAATTATTGAAAATAAAGTTGCTACCATAGAGTTAATTGAAAATTTCGATAAAAAGATCCACAACCAAATTACTCAATATGGATCTAAAGTAGGAGTCACTTTGAAAAATATTAAGGAGAAGGAACCCATAGTTAATGAAAGAATAAATCATGATTCCACTAGAATCGATAAACTTGAGGGTATCATTACCAACTTGGGAACCGCTTTTTCTTCCGTAAAGAATACCCCAAGTCCTCCAACTAAAATTTCCAAGCTTCTGTATGTTCCTAAAAATAAGGGTGAATCCTCTAGCAAAGAAACTGCGGATCTCAAATCTATAAGTATTCATCCTAATCTTTTTACTATCATTAAGGAACCATTTGCTACTAATGATTTTTTAAATTTTGTGCTAGAAGTTTGATTATTGATAAAAGGAAAGAAACTCCTAAAGGTGATAGATGTCTCATTAAATAATTACCAACTAAAGATACCTAGATCTATCTTCGCTTTTATGCCTAGCTAGGGGCGTTAAACGATAGTGCTTGTTGGGAGGCAACCCAATTTTATTTTTATTCCTTGCCTTTTGCTCCTGTTTAGTAATAAATAATTTATCTAGCCTCTGTTATGGTTGTGTATTTTTGTGTTTAATTAGTGTTTGTGCCAAGTAGAACCGTTGGAAAAACTTGGGGAAAATCTTTTTAATCTTGCTGTAAAAAACAGAAACTTTAGCACTCATGAGAACTGCTGCCATTTTTATTTGGAAAATTCTATTTAGTTAATTCTTTTTAAAGATGATTAATAGATAAATTACTCACGTACAGAAATTTATTTTAGAATTTTTGGGGTTCCAGATCTTGCGTTAGCTACAGATTACTACAGACTGTTCTGTTTTTGACAGATTCTGTTTTTCGTGTGTTGTTTGCTTATTTTGATGAATCTATGGCTAGTAAAATAGTTTATAAACCATAGAGAAGTTGGAATACAGTAGGTTTAACACCAATATAAATAAATAATGAGTTAATTACAGTATCTTGAAGTGGTGTTTTGTTTTCTTTCGCTAACGGAGCTCACGAGATTTTCTACTTTAAGTTTTGTGTTGTGAAGTTTTCAAGTTTTGGGTAAAAATTTGATGGATTATGGAACAAGGAGTGGCAAGAGCCTAAGCTTAGGGATGCCCGTGGAACCCCCAAGATAATCTAAGGACACCTAAAAGCCAAAGCTTGGGATGCCCCGGAAGGCATCCCCTCTTTCGTCTACTTCTATCGGTAACTTTACTTGGAGCTATATTTTTATTTACCACACGATATGTGTTTTGCTTGGAGCGTCTTGTATTATTTGAGTATTTATTTGTTAGTTTTCCACAATCATCCTTGCTGCACGCACCTTTTTGAGAGAGACACTCATGATTCATAAGTTGTTAGAATACTCTATGTGCTTCACTTATATCTTTTGAGTTATATAGTTTTTGCTCTAGTGCTTCACTTGTATCTTTTAGAGCACGTTGGTAGATTTGTTTTATAGAAACCATTGTTCTCTCATGCTTCACTTAGATTATTTTTAGAGTCCTACAAAACAGCATGGTAATTTGTTTTAATTATTTTAGGCATTCAAGATTAATAATAAAATTTTCTTATGAGTGTGTTGAATACTATGAGAAGTTTGAAACTTGATAATTGTTTTGAGATATGGAGATGGTGATATTAGAGTTGTGCTAGTTGAGTAGTTGTGAATTTGAGAAATGCTTGTGTTGAAGTTTGTGATTCCCGTAGCATGCACATATGGTGAACCGTTATGTTAAGAAGTCGGAGCATGATGTATTTATTGATTGTCCTCCTTATGAATGGCGGTCGGGGACGAGCGATGGTCTTTTTCCTACCAATCTACCCCCCTAGAAGCATGCACGTAGTACTTTGCTTCGATAACTAATAGATTTTTGCAATAAGTATGTGAGTTCTTTATGACTAATGTTGAGTCCATGGATTATACGCACTCTCACCCTTCCACCATTGCTAGCCTCTCTAATACCGCGCACCTTTCACCGATATCATACACCCACCATATACCTTTCTCAAAACAGCCACCATACATACCTACCATGGCATTTCCATAGCCATTCCGAGATATATTGCCATGCAATTTTCCACTGTTCCGTTTACCATGACATGCTCCATCATTGTCATATTGCTTCGCATGATCATGTACTTGACATTTTAGTTGTGGCAAAGCCACCGTTCATAATTCTTTCATATAAGTCACTCATGCATCATTGCTATCCCGGTACACCGCCGGAGGCATTCATATAGAGTCATACTTTGTTCTAGTATCGAGTTGTAATCATTGAGTTGTAAATAAATAGAAGTGTGATGATCATCATTCATAGAGTATTGTCCCAAAAAGAAGAGAGAGAGGCCAAATAAAAAAAGCCCAAAAAAGACAATAAATAAAAAGGGACAATACTTTTTTTCCACACTTGTGCTTCAAAGTAGCACCATGATCTTCATAATAGAGAGTCTCCTATGTTATCACTTTCATATACTAGTGGGATTTTTTCATTATAGAACTTGGCTTGTATATTCCAACGATGGGCTTCCTCAAAATGCCCTAGGTCTTCGTGAGCAAGCAAGTTGGATGCACACCCACTTAGTTTCTTTTTGTTGAGCTTTCATATACTTATAGCTCTAGTGCGTCCGTTCCATGGCAATCCCTACTCACTCACATTGATATCTATTGATGGGCATCTCCATAGCACGTTGATATGCCTAGTTGATGTGAGACTATCTTCTCCCTTTTTGCCTTCTCCACAACCACCATTATATTCCACCTATAGTGCTATGTCCATGGCTCACGCTCATGTACTGCGTGAAGATTGAAAAAGTTTGAGAACACCAAAAGTATGAAACAATTACTTGGCTTGTCATCAGGGTTGTGCATGATTTGAATACTTTGTGTGATGAAGTTGGAGCATAGCCAGACTATATCATTTTGTAAGGATAACTTTCTTTGGCCATGTTATTTTGAAGAGACATAATTTCTTAGTTAGTATGCTTGAAGTATTATTATTTCTATGTCAATATTAAACTTTTGTCTTGAATCTTTCGGATCTGAATATTCATACCACAATTAAGAGAATTACATTGAAATTATGCCAAGTAGCATTCCACATTAAAATTTCTGTTTTTATCATTTACCTACTCGAGGACGAGCAGGAATTAAGCTTGGGGATGCTTGGTATGTCTCCAATGTATCTATAATTTTTTATTATTCCATGCTATATTATATCCTGTTTTGGACATTATTGAGCTTTATTATACACTTTTATATTATTTTTGGGACTAACCTATTAACCGGAGGCCTAGCCCAGAATTGTTGTTTTTTACCTATTTTAGGGTTTTGCAGAAAAAGAATATCAAATGGAGTCCAAACGGAATGAAATCTTCGGGAACGTGATTTTTGGAACGAACATGATCCAGAGGACTTGGACCCTACGTCAAGCAATCAACGAGGAAGGCACGAGGTAGGGGGCGCGCCTACCCCCCAGGCGCGCCCTCCACCCTCATGGGGCCCACGTTGCTCCACCGACGTACTCCTTCCTCCTATATATACCTACGTACCCCCAAACTACCAGATACGAAGCCAAAACCCTAATTCCACCGCCGTAAGTTTTTGTATCCATGAGATCCCATCTTGGGGCCTTTTCTGGAGCTCCGCCGGAGAGGGTATCGATCACGGAGGGCTTCTACGTCAACACCATAGCCTTTCCGATGAAGTGTGAGTATTTTACTTCAGACCTACGGGTCCATAGTTATTAGCTAGATGGCTTCTTCTCTCTTTTTGGATCTCAATACAAAGTTCTCCCCCTCTCTTGTGGAGATCTATTCGATGTAATCTTCTTCAGCGGTGTGTTTGTTGAGATCGATGAATTGTGGGTTTATGATCAAGTTTATCTATGAACAATATTTGAATCTTCTCTAAATTCTTTTATGTATGATCGGTTATCTTTGCAAGTCTCTTCGAATTATCAGTTTGGTTTGGCCTACTAGATTGATCTTTCTTGCAATGGGAGAAGTGCTTAGCTTTGGGTTTAATCTTGTGGTGTCCTTTCCCAGTGACAGTAGGGGCAGCAAGGCACGTATTGTATTATTGCCATCGAGGATAACAAGATGGGGTTTATATCATATTGCATGAGTTTATCCCTCTACATCATGTCATCTTGCTTAAAGCGTTACTCTGTTCTTTTGAACTTAATATTCTAGATGCATGCTGGATAACGGTCGATGTGTGGAGTAATAGTAGTAGATGCAGGCAGGAGTCGGTCTACTTGTCTCGGACGTGATGCCTATATACATGATCATACCTAGATATTCTCATAACTATGCTCAATTCTGTCAATTGCTCAACAGTAATTTTTCATCCACCGTAATACTTATGCTCTCGAGAGAAGCCTCTAGTGAAACCTATGGCCCCGGGGTCTATTTTCCATCATATTAATCTTCCAATACTTAGCTATTTCCTTTGCCATTTATTTTACTTGCATCTTTATTTCTCTTTATCATAAAAATAGCAAAAATATTATCTTATCATATCTATCAGATCTCACTCTCGTAGGTGACCGTGAAGGGATTGACAACCCCTTTGTCGCGTTGGTTGCGAGGAGTTTATTTGTTTGTGTAGGCGCGAGGGACTCGTGCGTGGCCTCCTACTAGATTGATACCTTGGTTCTCAAAAAGTGAGGGAAATACTTACGCTACTCTACTGCATCACCCTTTCCTCTTCAAGGGAAAACCAACGCAGTGCTCAAGAGGTAGCACTTGTCGGAGCCTCCGGGCTTGCCGGCAACCGCCAAGGCCCGGCAAGTGGCGCACCCAGCAATTTTCTTACCGGGGTCGTCTGCCTTGGCCTTCTTGGCAGCGCCGGTGTCCTCGGATCCCTCGACGGCAAGCACGGTCTTGCCCTTGCGCTTCCTGCTGCGACGCCGGCCTTTCTTCGTCGGGGCGACCGTGTCTTCGTCTGTAGAGTCGATTTCCGCACCGACGTCCTCGCTGGGGTACTTCCTTCCCTCTTTAGCTCGAGCACACCTATCGGCCAGAACATAAAGTTCGGCCACATCTTTGACCTTGTTGATCGCCAGCTCTTCATGCATCTTGCGGTTGCGCACATTGTGATGGAATGCGCTGATCACGGCGGCGGGATGAACATCTGGGATGTTGTACTGCACCCGGCTGAACCTCTGTATGTACTTGCGCATGTTTTCACCTTCCTTTTGGGGGATGATATGCAAATCGCTTGCCTGGCCATGAGCTTGGTGGCCTCCAGTGAAGGCGCCAACGAACTCATGACACAAATCCGGCCAAGAAGAAATGGAATCCGCCGCAAGTGCATCAACCATGACATGACATTGGGTTTTAGTGCCAACGGGAAGTAATTGGCAAGCACCTTGTCGCCGCGAGCTCTAGCAGCTTGCATCGCGATGGTGTAGATGTTGAGGAACTTTGACGGGTGGGTCTTGCCACTGTACTTCTCGCCAACGTCGGGCTTGAACGTGCGGTGGGAGGGCCACTGGAACTGCCGCAGCTCAGGGGTAAAGGCTGGGCAGCCCACCTCATAGGGTAGGCCGCCAGAGCCTCCCGGTGTTGGGTGGTCCATAGAGGGCCCCGCTCGCCTATCTGGCTGGTGGCGTGCTTCACACCAGCACTGGATGGTGGTTCGAGTGTCTTCATAGGCCTGCTCCCGAAGAACTTGGCGTTGATCGCGATGGGTCCGTGGGTCGGACGATGCTATGCAAATTTTATCACAAGCGTCATCACGACGGACTGACACCCACGGTGGCCGGCATGGGGGAGGAGAGTGCATCATGGCCGTAGCACCTCCGGTCTTTCCACCACTAGCATGCGGTGGCTCGACGAAGCGCCGGCCTGAGGGCCCCGCTGGTCGCGGCTCATCTTTGTTGGCAACACCGACGAGGCTCCGGATGGTGGATCTCCACTCGTCGAGCTTTTCCGCAGCAGGAGGAAAGTCAAGGAGCAACTATGCGCGCGCCAAAGCTTCCGTTGGCGTGGGTGCGGCGAAAGCTACATGGACCGTGATGCGCTCCGACTTCTAACCACGTTAGAAGGGGCTCTATCACGGCCTTGCAGCTGTGCGCCATTTTCGCCAGCGCCTCGGTGTGCATGCTGGCCTTCTATGTCCCGCGAATGAGGCGCATGACTCTTCCCACAGCGGCGCCCGAGGTCACCAGCATGGTGACGCTGCTCGTCGCGCACAATCTTGGAAGAGCGCGTCGTGGGCGCCGGCGTAGGCATCTTGGAAGTCGCTGCGCCGCCTATGGGTGGCACGACGCTGCCCTTGGAGGGGCCCGCGCCGCCTGCGGGGGCCCGGCTCCGTCTTTGGATTTGGCGGTGTGTGGCCCGTCGTCTCACGCACGAACGATGCCGCTCGCCAGGCTTTGACCGCCAGAGCGATGTGGGTGTTCGTGCCATGCCTCGGCTTCCGTCCGTGGCCGCCCCACCACTCGCCCGCACTGGTACGGGTCGTTCGGCTCCCGATGAACCGATCGCCGTGATCCTTTTCTTCTTGGGAGCCATAGCGATGAAGAACTGCTAAACAAACTGCTAGACCGGATTTTCACAACTATGCCCCCCTACCTAGCGCGCCAAAGATGTCAGTGGAAACAACACCTATGGAATCACTGGGATCCCTTCTACGGTTGGCGGGCGCGGGGTTGTGCAAAGAGCGGCTCTAGTAGCTAGCACAAAGATCGTTTACCCAGGTTTGGGCCGCAAGGATGTGTAATACCCTAATCCTGCTTTGGTTTATATTTGAGTGTTCTTGAGCTTCCGAACTAGCTGCGGTGTGTGAGTAGTCCAAAAGATCTGAATCCTTCTCCAGTACGCCTCGAGCCTCCTTTTATAGTAAAAAAGGGGTCGCCGCAGTGACACACAGGAGGTGGAAAGGTAAATAGTGTACAAGCTTATCACCTGTCATTACGGGACAAGGCACATTAAATGCGCTCCTTAGGTGTCCCGTTGCTTTATTGGGGATGGCAATGAGGCCCGTCCCGTCCGTCGCTGTTCCGCCTCGCTCCAACACGTGTCCAGGCCAACGAGGCATGCAGCGCCACGTAAGCTGGCACGCTACTGAGATGGCGTGATGGTAGGGTCTTCACGAAGATCTACATGCCACCACGCAGGTGCTTGACTAGCTGGATTAGCATCCACGTACTGCCACGTGGCTACTAGCCTCAATTGGTGGGTTGGCCGCTGAGCTGGGGCGGCAAGGTCTTGTCGCGGTAGTCTTGTGATCGCCCTCGACAAGAGTCTTGTCGGGGCCATGCGAGTGTTTTCGGCAACGAGCCTTGTCGGGGCCTCGGGGGCATCCTCGGTAAGGGGGCTTGCGATTGTCTTGTCTTCTGGTCATCGTCTAGTCTTGTGGGCTATTTGTCTTCACAAAGATATGTATGTCACCATGGAGGTGCCTCCTGAGCCTTGGTTCCAATGTGGTAGATGGTGTTGGAACCCTTGGGCTCAAGGGTGGCGCGCTCTGCTAGCGTTGGGCAAGTTGCCCCGGCAAGGGTCTTACCTGGGCTGCGGAGGCCGCCCCGGCAAGGGCCTTGCCGAGGGAGTCCACCTCGCCCTCTTGCTCTTTGTGTCTCTGGTCTTGGCGTTGTTCTGGTTGTCTTGTGCTTTTGCTTCCTCTGCCCCGCTAGGTATGGCCGCAGGCGCGGCTCTAACTGTCCGCGCACAAGTAAAGGGGTACAAAAGAGAGCCCCTACTTTTGTGCACCGACAATGCGGGAATAGGGCCAAAATCTGCACATGAATTGGCTAACTGCTAAGTTGGTGGGCAATTCAATCTTAACTATACCCTTCGTGATCACAAGAACTATTTGCGGACCAAGTAGCGACAAGAAATTACATATGGCCAAGCAGGTAGCATTCTTAAGTATTTCCAAGACAAAATTGCTGAAAACCGGTCATTCCAATATGCATTGCAAATGGATTGTGAAGAACAAATAGGAAACATATTTTTGATTGATGCTAAGATGATCATGGGCTATGCACATTTTGGTGATGTTTTTATTTCTGAAACTACTTTTGGAATAAACAAGGAGAGAGTGTTGTTGGGGAACGTAGCAATAATTCAAAATTTTCCTACGTGTCACCAAGATCAATCTAGGAGATACTAGCAATGAGAGAGAGGGAGTGCATCTTCATACCCTTGAAGATCGCTAAGCGGAAGCGTTCAAGAGAACGGGGTTGATGGAGTCGTACTCGTCGTGATCCAAATCACCGATGATCCTAGCGCTGAACGGACGGCACCTCCGCGTTCAACACACGTACGGAACGGAGACGTCTCCCGCACCTTGATCCAGCAAGGAGGAGGGAGAGGTTGAGGAAGAGAGCTCCAACAGCAGCACGACGGCGTGGTGGTGATGGAGTGGCAGTTCTCGCAGGGCTTCGCCAAGCTCACGCGGAGGAGGAGAGGTGTTGGGGAGAGGAGGAGCTGCGCCTTGGATGATGTGGTGGTGCAGCCCTCCCTTTGCCCCTCTATTTATAGGGGAGGGGGAAAGGGGGCCGGCCACCTCTAGATGAGATCTAGAGGGGGGGCGTCGGCTAAGGGGGAGGGGGCTTGCCCCCCAAGCCAAGGGGGGTGCCCCCTTTAGGGTTCCCCCCAACCCTAGGCGCATGGGCCCTTGGGGGGTTGGCGCCCCAGCCCACTTGGGGTTGGTTCCCTTCCCCTTACAGCCCATAAGGCCCTCCGGAGAGGTTTCCCCTCCCGGTGGACCCCCAGAACCCCTCCGGTGGCCCCGGTACAATACCGATATGCCCCCGAACCTTTCCGGTGACCGTATGACAACTTCCCACATATAAATCTTCACGTCCGTACCATTCCGGAACTCCTCGTGACGTCCAGGATCTCATCCGGGACTCCGAACAACATTCCGTAATCACATACAAGTCTTCCTAATAACCCTAGCGTCATCGAACCTTAAGTGTGTAGACCCTACGGGTTCGGGAACCATGCAGACATGACCGAGACAACTCTCCGGCCAATAACCAACAGCGGGATCTGGATACCCATGTTGGCTCCCACATGTTCCACGATGATCTCATCGGATGAACCACGATGTCGAGGATTCAAGCAATCCCGTATACAATTCCCTTTGTCAATCGGTACGTTACTTGCCCGAGATTCGATCGTTGGTATCCCAATACCTCGTTCAATCTCGTTACCGGCAAGTCACTTTACTCGTTCCGTAACACATCATCCCGTGACTAACCCTTAGTCACATTGAGCTCATTACGATGATGTCTTACCGAGTGGGCCCAGAGATACCTCTCCGTCATACGGAGTGACAAATCCCAGTCTCGATTCGTGCCAACCCAACAAACACTTTCGGAGATACCCGTAGTGCACCTTTATAGTCACCCAGTTACGTTGTGACGTTTGGCACACCCAAAGTATTCCTACAGTATCCGGGAGTTCCACAATCTCATGGTCTAAGGAAAAGATACTTGACATTAGAAAAGCTTTAGCAGATGAACTACACGATCTTGCACTATGCTTAGGATTGGGCCTTGTCCATCACATCATTCTCCTAATGATGTGATCCCGTTATCAATGACATCCAATGTCCATGGTCAGGAAACCATGACCATCTATTGATCAACGAGCTAGTCAACTAGAGGCTTACTAGGGACATGTTGTGGTCTATGTATTCACACATGTATTATGGTTTCTGGTTAATACAATTATAGCATGAACAATAGACAATTATCATGAACAAGGAAATACAATAATAACCATTTTATTATTGCCTCTAGGGCATATTTCCAACAGTCTCCCACTTGTACTAGAGTCAATAATCTAGTTCACATCACTATGTGACTGTAATGAATCCAACACCCATGGGGTTTGTTCATATCTTGCTTGTGAGAGAGGTTTGTTAGTCAATGGGTCTGAACCTTTCAGATTCATGTGTGCTTTGCAAATCTCTATGTCATCTTGTAGATGTAGCTACCACGCGCTACTTTGAGCTATTCCAAATAACTGCTCTACTATATGAATCCGGTTTACTATTTAGAGTCATCCAGATTAGTGTCAAAGTTTGCATCGACGTAACCCTTTACGACGAACTCTTTTACCACCCCCATAATCGAGAAAATCCCTTAGTCCACTAGTTACTAAGGATAAGTTCGACCGCTGTCATGTGATCCATTCCTGGATCACCCTTGTACCCCTTGACTGACTCATGGCAAGGCACACTTTAGGTGCGGTACACAGCATAGCATACTGTAGAGCCTATGTCTAAAGCATAGGGGACGACCTTCATCCTTTCTCTCTCTTCTGCCGTGGTCAGGTCTTGAGTCTTTACTCAATACTCACACCTTGTAACACAGCCAAGAACTCCTTCTTTGCTGATCTATTTTTAACTCCTTCAAAATCTTGTCACGGTATGTATTCATTTGCAAGTACTATTAAGCGTTTTTGATCTATCCTTATAGATCTTGATGCTCAATGTTCAAGTAGCTTAATCCAGGTTTTCCATCGAAAAACACTTTTCAAATAACCCTGTATGCTTTCCAGAAATTCTACATTATTTCTGATCAACAATATGTTAACAACATATACTCATCAAAAATTCTATAGTGCTCCCACTCACTTCTTTGGAAATACAAGTTTCTCATAAACTTTGTATAAACCCAAAATCTTGGATCATCTTATCAAAGCGTACATTCCAACTCCGAGATGCTTACTCCAGTCCTTAGAAGGATTGCTGGAGCTTTGCATACTTGTTAGCATCTTTCAGGATTGACAAGACCTTCTGGTTGTATCACATACAACCTTTCCTCAAGAAAAACGTCGAGGAAACAATGTTTTGACATCCTATCTGCAAGATTTCATAAATAATGCAGTAACTACTAACATAATTTCAACAGACTCTTAGCATCACTACGAGTGAGAAAGTCTCATCGTAATCAACTCCTTGAACTTGTCGGGAAACATCTTAACGACAAGTCGAGCTTTCTTAATGGTGACACTCACCATCATTGTATGTCTTCCTTTTAAAATCCATCTGCACCCAACAGCCTTACGACCATCAAGTAGTTCTTTCAAAGTCTATACTTTGTTTTATACATGGATCCTCTCTCGGATTTTATGGCCTCGAGCCATTCTTCGGAATGCGGGCGCACCATCGCTTCTCCGTAGCTCGTAGGTTCATTGTTGTCTAGCAACATGACTTCCAGGACAGGATTACGTACCACTCTGAAGTAGTACGCATCCTTGTCGACCTATGAGGTTTGGTAGTGACTTGATCCGAAGTTTCATGATCACTATCATAAGCTTCCACTTCAATTGGTGTAGGTGCCACAGGAACAACTTCCTGTGCCCAATAACCTCATCAAGTCTCCACCATCCTCCCACTCAATTTTTTCGAGAGAAACTTTTCCTCGAGAAAGGACCCGTTTCTAGAAACAATTACTTTTGCTTCCGGATCTGAAATAGGAGGTATACCCAACTGTTTTAGGTATTCTATGAAGATGCATTTTTCCGCTTTGGGTTCGAGCTTATCAGCCTGAAACTTTTTCACATAAGCATCGCAACCCCAAACTTTTAAGAAACGACAGCTTAGGTTTTGCTAAACCATAGTTCATACGGTGTCGTCTCAACGGAATTGTGTGGTGCCCTATTTAAAGTGAATGCGGTTGTCTCTAATGCCTAACCCATAAACGATAGTGGTAATTCGATAAGAGACATCACGGTATGCACCATATCCAATAGGGTGCAATTATGATGTTCGGACACACCATCACACTATGGTGTTCCAGGGGGTATTATTTGTGAAACAATTTCCACAATGTCTTAATTGTGTGCCAAACTCGTAACTCAGATATTCATCTCTATGATCATATCATAGACATTTTATCCTCTTGTCACGACGATCTTCAACTTCACTCTGAAATTACTTGAACCTTTCAATAATTCAGACTTGTGTTTCGTCAAGTAAATACACTCAACATCTACTCAAATTATCTGTGAAGTAAGAACATAACGATATCCACTGCGTGCCTCATCACTCATTGGACTGCACACATCAAAATGTATTACTTCCAACAAGTTGTTTTCTTGTTCCATCTTACTGAAATGAGGCCTTTCAGTCATCTTTTGCCCATGTGGTATGATATGCATGTCTCAAGTGATTCAAAATCAAGTGAGTCCAAACGATCCATCTGTATGGACTTTCTTCATGCATATATACCAATAGACATAGTTCGCATGTCTCAATCTTTTCAAAAACGAGTGAGTCCAAAGATCCATCAACATGGAGCTTCTTCATGCGTTCTATACCAATATGACTCAAATGGAAGTGCCACAAGTATGTGGTACTATCATTACTATCTTATATCTTTTGGCATGAACATGTGTATCACTATGATCGAGATTCAATAAACCATTCATTTTAGGTGCAAGATCATTGAAGGTATTATTCAAATAAACAGAGTAACCATTATTCTCTTTAAATGAATAACCGTATTGCGATAAACATAATCCAATCATGTCTATGCTCAACACAAACTCCAAATAACAATTATTTAGGTTTAACACCAATCTCGATGGTAGAGGGAGCGTGCGATGTTTGATCACATCAACCTTGGAAACACTTCCAACATATCGTCATCTCACCTTTAGCTAGTCTCCGTAGCATTTTATTTCGAGTTACTAACACTTAGCAACCGAACCGGTATTTATTACCCTGGTGCTACTAGGAGTACTAGTAAACTACACATTAATATAACGTATATCCAAAATACTTCTGTCGACCTTGCCATCCTTCTCATCTACCAAGTATCTAGGGTGGTTCTGCTTCAGTGACTGTTCCCCTCATTACAGAAGCACTTAGTCTCGAGTTTGGGTTCAACCCCGGGTTTCTTCACTAGAGCAGCAACTGATTTGCCGTTTCAGGAAGTATCCCTTCTTTCCCTTGCCCTTCTTGAAACTAGTGGTTTTACTAACCATCAACAATTGATGCTCCTACTTGATTTCTACTTTCGCGGTGTCAAACATCGCGAATTGCTCAAGGATCATCATGTCTATCCATGATATGTTATAGTTCATCACGAAGCTCTAATAGCTTGGTGGCAGTGACTATGGAGAACCATCACTATCTCATCTGGAAGATTAACTCCCACCCGATTCAAGCGATTGTAGTACTCAGACAATCTGAGCACATGCTCAACGATTGAGCTTTTCTCCCTTAGTTTGCAGGCCTAAGAAACTTGTCAGAGGTCTCATACCTCTTGACGTCAGCACTAGTCTGAAATCCCAATTTCAATCTTTGGAACATCTCATATGTTCTGCGATGTTTCAAAAACGTCTTTGGTGCCTCAATTCTAAACCATTAGCATTACGCACTGAACTATCACGTAGTCATCAAAACGTGTATGTCAGATGTTTCCCAACATCTACACACGACGTTCGAGGTTCAGCACACTAACCGGTGCATTAAGGATATAATCCTTCTGTCACTATTAGGAAAAGGCCTACTAATGGCGCACCAGTTTTGCCTACTAATGGCGCATCACTGGTGCGCCATTAGTAGCACGCCACTAGTAATTTTTACTAATGGCGCACCACTGGTGCGCCATTAGTATCTGGTATACTAATGGCGCACCATCCAGTGCGCCATTAGTATATAACACCATGCGCCATTAGTGTGCCTCTCAGGGGCCATATTTAACCATGTGCTTTGGCACACTAATGGTGCACTGCGGATGGATGCGCCATTAGTATACTTGGCATACTAATGGCGCACTCTGTAGTGATGCGCCATTAGTATGAATATTAGGTTTTTTTACTTTTCTGATTTTTGCACATGTTACAAAATATATTATTTGACAGAATATAGACAGTAGCACACAGCAACAGCAGATTCATCGAATACAATAGAAGATTAGTCTCCGAATACAATTCATCATATTAGTCTCCAAATTCAAAAGACCGAACAAAGATAAAACATTACAAGTCTCGAGACCGCGAGTATCGAGTTTGTCGGAAGTAATACTAATCCTAACAAGTCCTACTAATCATCATCATACAACTTCTACTCGTTATTCATAACAAATCATACGATCATCATCTTGATAGTCATCGAACCAACCCTACTTAATTGTTCTTAGCACATGATCATCAGTATTAGGCAGGACCTAAACACCCTATTTAAGCTAAAATAGCATAAAACAATATAGACCCTGACTCTCCATTATGGAGAATGGAGAACATCCTGTCTCCAATTCTTGCGCTTCGCTTCCTTTTGCTTCCAAGAAGCTCCTTACGACTGTCCATACATTTTTTCCATCCTTTGATTTTCATGTCTCCACTTCTTTTAGAAATCTCGTATGGACAGTTGAGATTCATAGGACGACCTGGCTGTATGTTCAAAACATTAACACTACCTTTCAGATACATCATATGAGGCACACAATTCTCTAGGATTATCTGTTGAAAAACATAGTAATAACTTCATAGTTAGCAATGATGTACTAGTTTTAGAAGTATGCAAAAGATGCACGGATGTCGTAATAGTAAAAATCTTACCAGGGTATCTCCATGGTAGTTACCGTAGTTGAACACATGCACTAGTGGCACGTATTTACCATAATGTTGAGGAGTTTGATTGTGGATAGTGTAATTCTCAATGTCAGTACAAAATCCGACCAGATGATTTTTCTCCTTGTAAGTTGTTAATTCGGAGCCATCGGTGTAGTGGGTTTTGTCTACCATCTCCCGCACATTCTTTGAACAATAAAAATAAGATGTCAACTATTTTGAAATAAACAATATAAATTAGCTAATAACTATGTTTGAGAAACTCACATAGCGGTAGAACTGGAGGCGTATCAACAAGGACCCAAATGTCCATATTGTCTTGGTTGATGTCAGGATTACCAAGATCCATGGTGATAAGCATACCCTCATCAAAACCATACATCTTGCAAAATGCTTCCCAATTTTTGCAACCAAAATGGGTTACGCTCTCAGAATTATATAGATTTACTTCAAAGTCCACATCGTGATGAGTCCTTAGGTGAATTTTCTTTGTTTCGGAAATTTCATGGTCTTCAAAATCCATCCTCTCCAAGACATAGCGTCTTGCATGGCATGGGATAAGCTATACTCGAATTGTAAAAGATGAAAATTACACGTTGAAATAGTTGAAGTCATGCTTAATTATGAAAATAACACTTGTCGTCGTTGTGTACCGTTTCAACTTCGAAGGTCTCCTCGAGCTTAGTGCTGAAGCGCCGATCATCGTCCAGGTGAGGCATGTCGCACAGACCTCGATCGTCGTGGTACCAGTCGCACTCCGCCGGGAGACTTTCGTCGTCCGATGATGATGACGACATATCCTACGTTCATAATTCAAAACTACATCATTTAGGGTTTGTCAACACCAAGGCGTCCTAAAAGCTAAGCTTTTATCATTTAGGGTTTGTCGACGCCGAGGCACCCTAAAAGCCTAAGCTTTCATCATTTAGGTTCTTATCGACACCGAGGCACCCTAAAAGCCAAGGTTTTATCATTTAGGGTTTGTCGACGTCGAGGCACCCTAAAAGCCTAAGCTTTCATCATTTAGGTTTTGTCAACGCCGAGGCACCCTAAAAGCCTAAGCGTACATCATTTAGGTTCTCATCGACACCGAGGCACCCTATAGAAGCCAAGTTAAGTTTTCATCATTTAGGGTTTATCGATGTCGAGGCACCCTAGGTTGGGCCTAATCACTTGGCTCTATTGCCACCTATGTTGGGTTTATCATCTAGGGTTTATCGATGCTAACGAGAATTCTAAGTTGGGCCTAATCACTTAGCTCTATTGCCACCTATGGTTTAATGCAGCAAGAATGGCGGGGCAGTTGATCCTACTTAATTAAGTACTAAGATACCTCGGCCCATGCATTAGTAGCAAGTACCCCATATGTCCGATTTTTAGCAAAGTCATGCTAAAATTCACGGAAAATTTCAGCATGACCTTTGCTGAAAATAAGACATATGGAGTACCCGAATTTTCCGAAACGGAAGTTAATCGACATTCCGGCAAACTCAAGGGCCTCTGGGGGTACCTGCAAAATCATCACGACACGATGGTCGGAGACAAAACCCAGCAAACTAGCACCACAATGTGCCTCTACTTTCATATGGATGAAAAGGCCACAGACCATATGGTCCTCTGCTTTCATATGGACAAAAATCAGCTCAACTTATGTGAGCTTCCATTCCAGATCTAATAGGTCACCCAACAAAAAATCATGAATAGTTTTAGCTGAAAAAAATCATGGATTGTTGTTAACTAAAAATTAGTGAAAGAAACTGTTGCTGATCATGGATTACTATTAATTAAAAATAGAGCATCTGGCTTGTCTTATCATGTTCACTAAGTCCACAAAAATGAATAGGTTCAGTAAACTTGAAGTACTCAACACTAAACATGGTTCAGAGCTCACTACACTACACTACATCGTGCAATGGTTCAGACCTCACTACACTAGAACAAGCTCACTACACTACACTACACATGCTTAAACTCTGAACATAAACAAACACCAGCAATGCAATGTGTAAACTACCTCTGTTTCTAGGCAACAAGAGTTATCATCAATGCTTTTGAGTTTATTAAGTACCTTCAGTTCTGAGTTTTAAATGTCAAAAGAGCTTCACAGAATCTTGAATCCTCCAAATCACTCTTAACAGTTCTGCATTGCACAAAGGCAGCAATGAGCCAATGATATCAGTAGCAATAATAGGTGCTTACATTCTCATAACATCAGTATTAGTTAACCAAAATTCAACCTACAGAGTTCTAGTACAGTGAGTAACTCCCAATTCTTTTAATAGAAGCACAATTAACAACACAACTAGGGAGTCTAGGACAATGCCACCAGATAGAATTTGAAGGAAAAACGTTCTTCCAGAACCTTCAAGCCATAATCATACATAGAGTGGCTGATCATATAAGTTATATTTAAATAAACATCAACTAAACTTGATGACAAGAAAAACTACAATCACATTGATACAAACTAGAGCATATAGCAATAGTAAATTGCTGCTCCATATAGCAATAGTAATGCACCTAATCAACATTGTAGAGCATCCTATTACAAACTTGTTCTGATCCTGCAAATTAATGGGGAGGAAGAACTAGGGAGGGAGGGAATGGTAATGGTTCAGAGAAGAACAATAGTAATGCTCCATATAGCAATAGTAATGCTCCATATGTTCTGATCCATATAGCAAGAAGAACTAGGGAGGGAGGGAATGGGGAGGAAGGGTGGAGAGGGAGGAAGGAGGAGAGGTACCTGGGCGGGCGTGGCCAGTCGCCGGAGGGGTCGGGGTCGGGGTCGGCGGCGGCGTCGAAGGGGTGGCTCGAGGGCGTCCGAGCTCGTCCGGGTCCTCGTAGTCGAAGAGGAAGACGACGGCGGTCCTCCTGGGCGCCTCGGTTGGTCGTGGGGAGGCCGGCGGCCACGTGCTTCGTGGGTCGGGGGCGGCGGCGCGGGGGAGCCGGAGCGGGTGTGGCGAGGGATGGAAGGGGATCTGGCGAGGGAGAGGGAAGGAGGTATCGGGCGAAGGGCCGGGTATCCAGCTATAGAGGGGGGAATGTTAGTAATGGCGCACCATCGAGGGGTGCGCCATAAAAACACTCATAGCAATGGCGCACCATTCTCTGGTGCGCCATTAGTAACTTTTTTTTCTGATAGCAATGGAGCACCCTCCTCTGGTGCGCATTAGTAACTTCTTTTTTTCCTTATTTCTTGTTGCATCTAATAATTTGTTTTTTTATCAAATTTGTTATTTTCATGAGGACTAGAACAAAATATATCATCAAATTTGTTTTTTTAATATCATCAAATTTGTTTTTTATTTTTAATTGAAAATATCATCAAAATTGTTATTTGAAAATATCATCAAATTTGTTATTTGAAAATATTATCAAAAAGCGGGGGAGGGTGCGGGGTGTCGGCGGCCGCGGTGGAGCGGGCCGGGGGAGGGTGCAGGGGGTCGGCGGCGGCGGTGGAGCGGGGGAGGGTGCGGGGGGTCGGCGACGGTGGTGGAGCGGGGGAGGGTGCGGTGGGTCGTCGGCGGTGGTGGAGCAGGGGAGGGTGCGGGGGGTCGGCGGCGGCGACGTGGGTCGGGGCAGCGGGGGGAATTAGCTAGGGGGCGAGGGAGAGGGATGAAGGGGATCTGGCGAGAGGGAGGGAATTAGCTAGGGGGAATCTTACTAATGGCGCACCAGCGATCGGTGCGCCATTAGTAATCTTTTTTTACATAGCAATGGCGCACCGGGCAGAGGTGCGCCATTAGTAATCTTTTTTTATATATAGCAATGGCGCACCAGCCAGAGGTGCGCCATAAGTAATTTTTTTATTGCATGTAATATTTTTTTAGAAAATGAATATGAATATGAAACAGTAATATATTTTTATAAAAAAAGTAATAATTGTTGTTTAACAACAATTGTAGTCTACACTTTTTTATTATTATTTTTTAAAAAATGAAGAGGGGAGAGGAGGCGCGGGTGGGATCGAGATCGAGATGGAGGGGGAATCGAGATCGAGATGGAGGGGGATCGAGATCGAGTGTCCTCATGAATATTCAATATTTTATCATATTGAATATGAAAAAAATATCATCAAATTTGAAAAAATACTCATGAATTCAAAAAGTGCCTATGAAATTTAAAAATATTCATGATATCAAAAAGTGCCCATGATATTTAAAAATATTCATGATATCAAAATTTATACTAATAGCGCACTTCTACAGGGTGCGCCATTAGTACTTTAAACTAGTAATGGCGCACTGTGAGGCGGTACGCCATTAGTAGTTTTGCAAAAAAAAGAATAAAAAAAATTCAGTACTGGCGCACTCCCTGTCTGGTGCGCCATTACTAGTTAGAACTAGTAATGGCGCACTTCGGTAGGATGCGCCATTAGTATGTATGTAAAAATGAAAAAAAAATTATCACTAGTGGCGCACCTGTTTTCTGGTGCGCCATTAGTGTCTTCCACACTAATGGCGCATCACCAACTGGTGTGCCATTAGTATATAGTAGTGGCGCACTGCCTCCCTGGTGCGCCATTAGTGGCAATTCTATCTATAGCCCTTTTCCTAGTAGTGTATGCAGCAATGAGGACAATCCTCAGTTTACGGACACAGTCCGCATAATTGCTACTGCCAACTCTCAACTAAATTTTCTTTAGGAACATATCTAAAATAGTAGAACCAAAGCGTGAGCTATGACATAATTTGCAAAGACCTTTTGACTATGTTCATGATAATTAAGTTCATCTAATCAAATTATTCAATGAACTCCCACTTAGATAGACATCCCTCTAGTCTTCTAAGTGATACATGATCCGAGTCAACTAGGCCGTGTCCGATCATCACGTGAGACGGACTAGTCATCATCGGTAAACATCTTCATGTTGATCGTATCCACTATACGACTCATGTTTGATCTTTCGGTCTTCCGTGTTCCGAGGCCATGTCTGTACATGCTAGACTCGTCAAGTTAACCTAAGTGTATTGCGTGTGCAAATCTGGCTTACACCCGTTGTATGCGAACGTTAGAACCTATCACACCCAATCATCACGTGGTGCTTCGAAACAACGGACCTTAGCAACAGTGCACAGTTGGGAGGAACACAATTGTAACACCCCGGATATAACTTTCCCAATTTGTACTCCAACTCTTGCCGTTTCCGGCGTTAAGTTATTTTATTTTCTCGGGTTCGGGTCTTTGTCTCCGTGTGTTGTTGTCGTTGGCATGCATCTCATATCATGTCATTATGTGCATTGCATTTGCATACGTGCTTGTCTCATGCATTCGAGCATTTTCCCCGTTGTCCGTTTTGCATTCCGGCGTTTCATTCTCCTCCGGTGGCCAATTCTACCTTTCTTTCGCGTGTGGGGATTAAACATTTCCGGATTGTACCGAGACTTGCCAAGCGGCCTTGGTTTACTACCGGTAGACCGCCTGTCAAGTTTCGTATCATTTGGACTTCGTTTGATACTCCAACGATTAACCGAGGGACCAAAAAGGCCTCGTGTGTGTTGCAGCCCAACACCCCTCGAATTTGACCCAAAACCCACCATAACCCTCTCCATCACCTAGAGCGTTCGATCACGATCGCGTGGCCGAAAACCGCACCTCATTTGGACTTTCCTAGCTCCCTCTAGGCCTATAAATAGGTCCTCCTCGAAAATCTCGGATCCCCCTCCCCGAAACCCTAAAAATCTGTCTCCGCCGCCGCCGGACGTGTCCGGACGGAGCCGGACAACGTCCGGATCCCACCGCCGCCAACCGCCGCCTGCCACGTGGCGCCCCGCCGCTTGTCCCACAGCCGGCCCGCGCGAGCCCGAGTCGGGCCCCCGCACGGCCCGCGAGCTCCGCCGCCGTTCCTCTCCGCTGCCGCCTCGCCGCCACTGCGCCGCCTCGCCGCCCGGCCGTGCCGCCTCGCCAAGCCGCCGCGCCCGCCGCCCTCGTCGCTCCGGCGACCCGCGCCGGCCGGAATCCGCTCCGGTAGCCGCCTCCCCGGCTCCGGCCTCCTCCTTCTCCCAAGACGCGCCGGCAAGCTCCACCGATTCCGGCGCCGGTGAATAGTGCCCCGACCATCCTCGTTTTCTGTGCCGCCCGATCCAGATCTGGAAAACCCTAACCGGTTGACTTTTTGCCCGTCCTAGTTATTTTTTTTGCAATATTCATAGCCTCGTAACTTTGAATCCGTAGCTCCGATTCATGCATATAGCATATCAAAATGTTCATCTCAGAGAGTACATCATTTCATTCCATTGCATAATTTTCATTTGAGTTCATCTTGATGCCCGAAATGCTGTTAGAAGAGGGCTGCTTGAGATAATTGTCAGATCTGCTACTCCGTTTAGATATTTGTCATTTTTGCCATGATCAATGTGTGCATGATATGCCCTGATGCTCTACATATGTTTTGGTAAGGGTTTTGTCATATTTCCAGAGGTGCAACCCATGTATTTTTGTGATGTGTGTGGTGACTAGCACGAGCTTGCAAAGTGGTGCACTTGTTAATTCTGATTTCAGGGACTTAGCAATTCCACTAAGTCCTTGATCTGTTTATCTCATGTTGTCATATGTTCATGTTGTTTCCTAGTGATCCATGCCTCTTTTGAAGATGACCAATAAGGATGTTTTGTTAATCTTGTAGTTCTCTATCCATCCATGCCTTTGTTTGAAATTATGGAGCACCATAGCTTGAGTTAATCGAGCTCTACTTTTGCTACTTTGTGAATCGGGGCAGATTGTCAACTTGTTTGCAATTTTACCGATGATGTTGTAGTTGATCCGTGCATGCTATGTTATTGTTCTTGCCATGTCTAGCTTGCATTTTGTGTATTCTTGATGGATGTAGGCTTAGTTTGTCATGACTTGCTCTGTATTGAGTGCATCGAGCTCGTAAACATGCCTACTTGATATCTGTTTTCAGCATGCTCCAGTTTTCACTAAGTCTGAAAACTGATTATATTTTTGCTATGTTCACATGCTTGCAATTGTATTTTCTGATCCCTTTTGGCTCAAGGTCACTAAGGGACTTTTGTTAAGCTCTTTGAGTAGCTTCATGCCATGCTTTATTTTGCCATGTTCAGGTCCTGTAGCATGTAGTTTTGTTGCTCTGAAGAGTGCTATCTGATCTGAAATTCCAGACAAGTGTTGATTTCACTAAGTCTGAGATCTGTTTGTCATATGCATTTTTGCCATGCTTGTTTGAACCTGTTAATGGATGAATTGGCCGTAGCTCAGTGCTAGACTTTTGTTAAGCATCTTGAATGCATCCCTGCCATGTATTTTTTTGCCATGTTTGGGTGTTGTAGCATGTTCATCTCATTGCATTTAGATGGCTACTTGCTGTAAATCGCAGACCGGTGTCATATTTGAATCGCTTGCCATTTCCAAACCGTAACTCTGATTCCGGCGTTCTTTAAATCGTTTTCAAGCGATTTCGTCTCATCTTTCTAGTGGCACACTTGGATTTTCAAGTTGAGGCCAGGTTCTTGCATTTCCTGTCATATCTTGCATATGCATCCCGCATAGCATATCATCTTTGCATCATCTTGTTTGATCCTTGCACGTGGTTGATTGTGCCCTTGTTGTTTGTTTGTCTTGTTTGGCTAGAGCCAGGAAACGAGTTCGCTAACGAGGAGCCCGTTGAGTTTGCTTTAGAGGATCCAGTCAACTCTGACAACTGTGCAGGCAAGATGATCATACCCTCGAAATCACTACTATCTTTGCTATGCTAGTTTGCTCGCTCTTTTGCTATGCCAATGCTACGATGCCTACCACTTGCTTTCAAGCCTCCCAAATTAACATGTCAAACCTCTAACCCACCATGTCCTAGCAAACCGTTGATTGGCTATGTTACCGCTTTGCTCAGCCCCTCTTATAGCGTTGCTAGTTGCAGGTGAAGATCGGAGGCCGTTCCTTGTTGAAACATTTATTTACTTGTTGGGATATCATTATATTATCTTGTTATCTTAATGCATCTATATACTTGATAAAGGGTGGAAGGCTCGGCCTCTCGCCTAGTGTTTTGTTCCACTCTTGCCGCCCTAGTTTCCGTCATATCGGTGTTATGTTCCCGGATTTTGCGTTCCTTACGCGGTTGGGTTATAATGGGAACCCCTTGACAGTCCGCCTTGAATAAAACTCCTCCAGCAATGCCCAACATTGGTTTTACCATTTGCCACCTAGCCTTTTCCCTTGGGTTTCGCGGACTCAAGGGTCATCTTATTTTAAACCCCCCGGGCCAGTGCTCCTCTGAGTGTTGGTCCAACCTAGAGCACCGTGCGGGGCCGTCCCTTGGCAACTTGGGTTACGTTGGTTCCCGTACGCTTAGCTTATCCGGTGTGCCCTGAGAACGAGATATGTGCAGTTCCTATCGGGATTTGTCGGCACAACGGGCGGTCTTGCTGGACTTGTTTTACCATTGCCGGAGTTGTCTTGAAGAACCGAGATACCGAGTCTGATCGGAACGTCTTGGGAGGAGGTCTATTCCTTCGTTGACCGTGAGAGCTTGTCATGGGCTAAGTTGGGACTCCCCTGCAGGGATTTGAACTTTCGAAAGCCGTGCCCGCGGTTATGGGCAGATGGGAATTTGTTAATGTCTGGTTGTAGATCACTTTAACCTTAACTTAATTAAAATGAATCAACTGAGTGTGTTACCGTGATGGCCTCTTCTCGGCAGAGTCCGGGAAGTGGACACAGTGTTGGAGTAATGTTTGCGCAGGTTGTTCTCTAGTTTCTCGCTCGCGCTTGGCCTCCTCTTCTCGCTCTCTTTTGCGAATAAGTTAGCCACCATATTTTGCTAGTCGCTTGCTGCAGCTCCACATATTTACCTTGCCATACCTATAAGCTTAAATAGTCTTGATCGTGAGGGTGCGAGATTGCTGAGTCCCTGTGGCTCACAGCTTACTATTACACCAGATGCAGGGCCTGATGATTCCGCTTCAGGAGACGCGCTTGAGCTCAAGTGGGAGTTCGACGAGGACTCTCAACGTTACTATGTTTCCTTTCCTGATGATCAGTAGTGGTGCCCAGTTGGGGGTGATTGGGACTGTGTCGCATGTTGGGTTCTCTTTTATTTTGGCGCCGTAGTCGGGCCATGAGTGTTTGGTTGATGTAATGTTATTTATGTACTTGATTGACGTGACGAGTGTAAGCCAACTATGTTATCTCCCCTTTATGATTTATATTACATGGGATGTTGTGAAGATTGTCTAACTTGCGATGTATGCCTTCAATGCGATTATGCCTCTAAGTCGTGCCTCGACACGTGGGAAATATAGTCGCATCGAAGGTGTTACAACAATTCTTGATATTTTAATGAGGGATCATCTTTTTTATGCTACCGTCGTTCTAAGCAAATAAGATGTAAAAACATGACAAACATCACATGCAAATCATAAAGTGACATGATATAGCCAATATCATCTTGCGCCTTTCATCTCCATCTTCGAGGCGCGGCATGAACACCATCGTCACCAACATGACACCATGATCTCCATCATCATGATTTCCATCATCATGTCTTCATGAAGTTGCCTCGCCAACTATTACTTCTACTACTATGGCTAACGGTTAGCAATAAAGTAAAGTAATTACATGGCATTTTCATTGACACGCGGGTCATAAATAAATTAAGACAACTCCTATGGCTCCTGCCGGTTGTCATACTCATCGACATGCAAGTCGTGATTCCTATTACAAGAACATGATCAATCTCATACATCACATATATCATTCATCACATCCTTTTGGCCATATCACATCACAAAGCAAACCCTGCAAAAACAAGTTAGACGTCCTCTAATTGTTGTTGCATGTTTTACGTGACTGCTATGGGTTTCTAGCAAAAACGTTTCTTACCTACGCAAAACCACAACGGTGATATGCCAATTGCTATTTACCCTTCATAAGGACCATTTTCATCGAATCCGATCCACTAAAGTGGGAGAGACAGACACCCGCCAGCCACCTTATGTATCAAGTGCATGTCAGTCGGTGGAACCAGTCTCACGTAAGCGTGCGTGTAAGGTTGGTCCGGGCCGCTTCATCCCACAATGCCGCCGGATCAAGATAAGACTAGTAACGGTAAGCAAATTGAACAAATCATCGCCCACAACTGCTTTGTGTTCTACTCGTGCATAGAATCTACGCATAGACCTAGCTCATGATGCCACTGTTGGGGAACGTAGCAATAATTCAAAATTTTCCTACGTGTCACCAAGATCAATCTAGGAGATACTAGCAACGAGGGAGAGGGAGTGCATATTCATACCCTTGAAGATCGCTAAGCGGAAGCGTTCAAGAGAACGGGGTTGATGGAGTCGTACTCGTCGTGATCCAAATCACCGATGATCCTAGCGCCGAATGGACGGCACCTCCGCGTTCAATACACATACGGAACGGAGACGTCTCCTTCATCTTGATCCAGCAAGGAGGAGCGAGAGGTTGAGGAAGAGAGCTCCAACAGCAGCACGACGGCGTGGTAGTGATGGAGTGACAGTTCTTCGGCAGGGTTTCGCCAAGCTCACGCGGAGGAGGAGAGGAGGGGTTGCGCCTTGGATGATGTGGTGGTGCAGCCCTCCCTTTGCCCCTCTATTTATAGGGGAGAGGGAAAGGGGGGCGACCCCCTCTAGATGAGATCTAGAGGGAGGGGGGCGGCGGCCAAGGGGGGGGGGCTTGCCCCCCAAGCCAAGGGGGGCGCCCCCTTTAGGGTTCCCCCAACCCTAGGCGCATGGGCCCTTGGGGGGTTGGCGCCCCAGCCCACTTGGGGCTGGTTCCCTTCCCCTTACAGCCCATAAGGCCCTCCGAGAGAGGTGACCCCTCCCGGTGGACCCCCAGAACCCCTCCGGTGGCCCCGGTACAATACCGATATGCCTCCGAACCTTTCCGATGACTGTATGACAACTTCCCACATATAAATCTTCACCTCCGGACCATTCCGGAACTCCTCGTGACGTTCAGGATCTCATCCGGGACTCCGAACAACATTCGGTAATCACATACAAGTCTTTCTAATAACCCTAGCGTCATCGAACCTTAAGTGTGTAGACCCTACGGGTTCGGGAACCATACAAATATGACCGAGACAACTCTTCGGCCAATAACCAACAGTGGGATCTGGATACTCATGTTGGCTCCCACATGTTCCACGATGATCTCATCGGATGAACCACGATGTCGAGGATTCAAGCAATCCCGTATACAATTCCCTTTGTCAATCGGTACGTTACTTGCCCGAGATTCGATCATCGGTATCCCAATACCTCGTTCAATCTGGTTACCGGCAAGTCACTTTACTCGTTCCGTAACACATCATCCCGTGACTAACCCTTAGTCACATTGAGCTCATTACGATGATGTCTTACCGAGTGGGCCCAGAGATACCTCTCCGTCATACGGAGTGACAAATCTCAGTCTCGATTCGTGTCAACCCAACAGACACTTCCGGAGATACCCGTAGTGCACCTCTATAGTCACTCAGTTACGTTGTGACGTTTGACATACCCAAAGTATTCCTACAGTATCCGGGAATTGCACAATCTCATGGTCTAAGGAAAAGATACTTGACATTAGAAAAGCTTTAGCAGACGAACTACACGATCTCGCGCTATGCTTAGGATTGGGTCTTGTCCATCACATCATTCTCCTAATGATGTGATCCTGTTATCAATGACAGGAAACCATGACCATCTATTGATCAACGAGCTAGTCAACTAGAGGCTTACTAGGGACATGTTATGGTCTATGTATTCACACATGTATTACGACTTTCGGTTAATACAATTATAGCATGAACAATAGATAATTATCATGAACAAGCAAATACAATAATAACCATTTTATTATTGACTCTAGGACATATTTCCAACAAGTGTCTATGTCCGTTTCAATCATTTTAGAGAAACTGTAGTTTTTGATGATGCTCTCATGTATGATGAAACATGTGCGTCCTTCAAGTGGTCGTTTTAGGCCTTTCTAATATCTCACAAAGGAAAGGGGCCTAAACCATTCTATATAGATCAAGATGTTGCAATGGGAAAGGTCATTGGGGAAGTGTTTGCAGAAGCATGACATGGATTACGCACCTTTCACATTATGCAAAATGTTGTCAAACATTTACATGAATAGAAGGGTGAAGAGGAAAATGAAGAAAAGAAAAAAGAGAAGAAAAGAGAGAAGAATGAAGAGAAGAAAATATAGGAGAATGAAGAAACACGTATTCTGTCAGATTTTAGTGCGTGCATGTTTGAGTACAAAGACATTGCCGATTTTGAACAGAAGTCTGACCTTAGGAGGAAAAACGTGAGCAAGCAAACAATTGAGTGCAGTTGCTGGATGTTTGATAGAATTGGGATATTATGTGGCCATGCTCTTAAAGTTCTTGATTTGATGAATATCAAGTCACAACGGCATATCATGTGTTAAAGCGATGGCCAAGAGAAGTACGGACTGGAATTGTACAAGACAACATGGGAAGAAATATAATCGCAAATCCAAATATGGATGCCGTTCTTGGATATCAAAATATGCCCCTCAAATTTCAAATTTTGGCACATCGAGCAGCCAACTTTCAAGAATGCATCTTGTTACTAGACAACACACTTGACATCCTTGATAAACATATTGAAGAAAAAATCAATGGATGTACAAGCATAGAACTTGCAAAACAAACACATACTTCATTTATTCTTATAAGGTTGCAAAGATTACAGTCCTCAACATCATGCCGGTAAAATCAGGGACCTGTCAAGAAAAACAACCATACAGGGTTGTAGTCGCGAGGCTCTAGTATGCGCCTCGCGACGGCCAGATCCCGAAGACCAGACATTCCTAAGAGGAACCGCAAGAAAAAAGCAACCCTACATGACACCACACACACACTAGAGAACAACACACAGCACCTCAACATACTGACAGACCCAAACTCAATAACAATATCAATATCAACCAGACATGTCAACAGACGTTCCAGGATCAGCAACCCTAGAGACCAGCCACTGGAGCTGGCGCCTGCAACTTCTTAACCATGAAGCAGTGAAAAAATGACACTGGACACTAGAGCAACCTAAAAAACCAGTATGGTGTGGCTATAACGGCAAGGACCGGTGCCTGGATGGAAGGGGCAGGATGCCAGTGATGGCAGCCAGATGCTCAAAAAACAGATCACATCCTGAGGAGTGATCTGTGAAAAAACGAGCACTTGGCCAAAGGCGCCCTCCAAAAAATGACCGGTCCCTGAACAAAGTTCAGAAGCCCATCCCAGCTCATGATGAGCCGAAAAACTGACTAATATGGGTTTGACGGTTGCGCTGCTAGAGACGTATATCTGCATATGCAGGCGGCTGACCCAGTAGACGAGCCCCACCAGCAATGAACCATCTTGTCTGCCTAGGCGAGAATGTCGCACCACCAGAGCTGCTTCTCCAGCGATGCAATGTTGTGGTTGCCAATCATGTTGCAGTACTGAAGATTGAGGCCCTCCAACTTACCCATGCTGCCCAAGAACTGCACGCTCACCTGTGTGACCTTAGAGCAGCCAAACAGCGAGAGGGCACGGAGCTTGAAGTGCTTTGCGGACGCCAGGCTTGCAACACCGGAGTCGCTGACCATGCAGTTAGAAAGATCAAGCCCTGCAAGCTCAGTGCAGTTCTCAGAAATACAGAAGAGGCTTGCATCTGTTATCTTGCTGCAACCCTCGAGACTAATTTGCTTAACAGATTTTCCATGTGCCTTCACCAGGGAAGAAACAGCAACATCTGTGATGTTCTTGCAACCACTCAAGTCAACCTTGACCAGGCTACCCTCGGAAGAGTTTATCAACGGAAGAAGCCCATTGTCAGTGACCTCACCAAGACCACTCAGGTCGACTTGCTCCAGCTGAGGGCAGATCATACCGACTACGGCCAAGCTTGCATCAGTGAAACCTGGGCAATCCTTGATTGTCAAGAAACGAAGTGATTTGCAGACAGGAAGTTGTGCAGGAGCAGAACAGACATCCTTGACACCTGTGCATTTCACCAAGGAGAGAGCCCTGAACTTATGGCTGCAGTTGATAAGGCAGGCCAGAACACCAACAAGAGTAACCCTGTTGCACTCTTCAAGCTGCAGGTTTTCCATCACCTTTGCCGATTCTGTGAAAGCCTTAAGACCAGCATCCGACACATGTCCACACTTCCTGAGGCAAAGCTGTTTCAAGCCTGGGCAGAACTTGGCAATACAAGTGATAGCAAGATCAGTGACCCCAAGGCAAGAGGTGACACTCATGCACCTCAACTTCTGCAAGCCGGCGGCATTGGCCATCACCCAAAAACCCCTCTCACCAACAGCAGCAAGGCGAGCAAGTGTAAGATCCGTGACGGCCTTCCCATAGTACCCAATCACGGCAAGCGAAGCATCTGTGATGTTCAATCCCTGGAGACGGATCTTGGCCAGTGATGCGGAAGCGGAGCACACGAGGCTAGAAATGCCCTGGTCACCAACGTGCACACAGTTCTTGATGCTCACAGCCTGCAGCTTCAAGCAGCACCGGCCAATCGCCCTCAGGCCCTCGTTGCCAACGCCGGAGCAGGCCTCCATGGTCAGAGACACCAAGTTGGGGCACCCCTGAGCAATAGCAGCAAGGCCCTTGTCTGTGATGAGCGGGCAAGAAGTGATATCCAGACGCTCCAGCGAGGGGCACCCGGCGGCGATCTCAGCGAGCCCAGCGTCGGTCACAAGCGGCACGTCCCACAGCGCGAGGGAGCAGAGGTTAGGACTGCCGCGGGCAACGGCCAGGAGCCCCTGGTCTGTGACCCCACGCGTCGGGTGGCTCCCACGGATGGCGAGCTTCTCCAGCCCGCGCCGGGATCCAGCAACAACAGCCATGGCGGCGAGGCGGACATCGGTGGCCTCGTTACCCTCGAGGACCCTCTCGACGGAGGGATCTGCGGAGGAGTCGTCCGTATCCTCCTCCATGACGAACTCCTCGTTGAGATCGGGCAGGGACGGGGCGGCCGCCGCGGCATGACCGAGCTCGGAGACCCGAATGCTGGCGAGGAGCGCGAGCCAGCGGCGGGAGACGCACGCGGAGTCAGCGCGCTCGCGGCCGCCGGGCAGGCGGCGCAGGACCTCGAAGAGGCACTCGTCCGGGAGCAGGTCCAGGGACGGCTGCGGGGGCTGCCTCTGCTTCTTGCTGGCCCTCATGCACTCGGCCGCCGCCGCGGCGACCGCCGACGCGGCCACCAGAGAGCGCTTCCGCTGCTGAACCACCGCTCCGCCACCGCGGCAGAACATCCCGGAAAGCTCGGCCGGGGCAGAGACGAGGCACCCGCCATCTGATTGTGTCGAAGAACACACCATCAGGGACACGCAAGAACAAACCTTTCCTTGCAAGGAACCACGACTAAAACAACAACCCGACTCTCTTCGGGGGAAAAGAAAAAAAGAAAAACATGAAGGGGATCTCTCTCTATCGCTTACCTCCGTATGCGTGGAAGGCAGGCATGCCGAATCGCCGGAGAAGGAAGAGATCCCTTGGAAGAAGAAGAGCACGACCAAGAAGAGAGCCTCCGCCGCCGCACGATCCGAGCCGACGGAGAAGGCCTTAAGCATTTACAGGCGACCACCGCCGGAGGGGGGGGGGGGGGGGGGGGGGGGGGGGGGGGGGGGGGGGGAGGAGACGGAAGCCGAACCCTATCGCCGCCGCGACAGGGAAAAAAGAGAAGGAGGAGAGGGGAGAGGAGAAGTCTGTGACAGGAGGGAGGAAGGGGAAAGCGCGAGCTGAGGCGGAGGGTATAGGGAAGAAAGAGACGGAGGAGGTGGGAATTGAATAATCGGCGCGAGGGACAGAGACGGGAGGCGGGGGCCGCCCTTGGCGCTCCCAGGGGACAAGTTGCGCTGGCCGGAGCTGGATGCACTGAACCTGCACTGTACTCGTGTGGGCGGATGGAGTGGAGGGGATTGGGACGGCCGGATGGGGTGGGTGGGTGGATCACTCGTTCGTGCCGCACATACATTGCACATGCACGCGTCTTCGTCTTGCCTGTTTGGTTCGGCTGTGAATTTCTAAAATTAGTTGTAAAAAATCTGCTGTGAAAAAACAGCTGTGGAAAATCTGATATGAAAAAGATGTAGGTCATTTGGCAAACCAGCTGATACAGTTTTTTCAGATTTTGGTCCACAGTGGAATCAGATTTTGAAAAGCACGTCCTGGGCTGCTTCCGCTTTTGGTTCAAATTTTGGCAGCGGATTTCTAAAATCGGATTCTGCTGGGTTCGTCGTTTGATTCAGATTCTGCTGCGCGGCAGCGAAATACGTCAATAAAAGCTAAACCAAACAGGGCCTTGGTCTTCCTATAATGGAGCTGCGATTCTTCTCCTCTACTTTTCGTTTCCTTTTTCACGTTGCGCTTGGAGAATGGAGGTGAGGGGAATTCCTGTTCCAGAGCGTGAACACAACACGTGGAGATAGCAGATCCAGTTACCCAAGATCGTCTTTTTAATCCCTTGCTTTAAGGCATCTCCTAGCATCCCATAAACTTTCTCCCACATCTGTGTGCCGGTTATCCAACACTATACGTGTATGAAATTGGATCTTTAACATTGAAAAGGAAAGTTAGAGAAGCTATACTATCCTAATTTTTCTTCTTTCTATCTATATAATTAAAGTTAAAATGACTTAAATTAATTTGCAAATCGATGATCTGCTGTGTACATTATAGTAATTACATATAAATAAATTGATGATGAAATAAAATTAATTTTAAATTATTTATATCTATAGTAAATATCAACAGTAAACAACATGTTAACTACCTACTAACAGTCCCTAACTTTTCTTTTTCATTTTACACTAGGCTAGTACTGTAGCACCGTGAATTTCCTTCTCTATGTTAGAGGATCCGCTTCCTACGCGTATATTTCAAAACAACCACTCCTCGTCGATTTTGACGAGCTCACCGTCAAGGTGACGGCAACGCCTAGCGGTTGTCTCTGCGGCGGTGATGGAGCGGTCGAGGGCCCACGTCATGGTGAGGGTCGGGTCATCGTGGACCCATTCCAGCGCTGCGTCGGACTTCGTGAACGCGAAGCGGCGGGCGGTGTTGCGCCGGTCGTATCGCGTCTGCTGCCTCGCCGCTCGCTCCTCCTCGAAAACGACGGTCCTCGAGCCCGAGGGACCGCTGACACAGCTGATATGCCTCAAATGTATCTATATTTTTTTATTGTTAAATGCTATTATATTATCATTTTTGTTTGCTTTCTATGTCATTTATATTATTTTTCTAAACTAATCTATTAATTTAGTGTCCAGTGTCAGTTTCTATCTTTCCACATGTTTTTTGTTTCGCAAAAAAACATAATATACCCCTAGAAGATTCGGGATGAGGCAAGAAGACCCACGAGGGGGCACAAGCTACTAGGGCGCGCCCAGTGGGTAGGGCGCGCGGGGGTGGCTTGTGGGCCCCTGGTGCTCCATTCCTTTATTTCTTGGCTTATAAATACACATATATTCTGAAACCCTCATAGCGAGACCCGAAACAATTTTATCATCGCTGCAAGTCTTTATTCTGACATGATCCCATCTGGAGCCCTGTTTTGGCACTCTGTCGGATGAGGGAATCATTGAGGAGGTCATCTTCATCAACCCTGTTGCCTCCATGATGATGTGTAAGTAGTTTTTTTAGGACCTACGGGTCCATATGGGTAGCTAGATGGCTCTCCTCTCTCTCTCTCTCTCTATCTATCTATCTATCTATCTTCAATACAATGATCTCTTCGAAAATCTATTTGATGTAATTCTTGTGGCATGTTTGTTGAGATCCGATGAATTATGGATAATTTTATAGCTTTATATTTCTCTCCGGCATATTCGTCTATTTTGGCCAAGTTTCATTGATTTATCTTTAGTAGAGAGGTGATTTGTAGTGGGTTCAATCTTGTGATGATCTTGTCTAGTGACAGAAGGACAAATGCATGTATTGTGTTGTTGCCACTAAGGATAAAACGACGGGGTTTGGTCATATCAATTGTTCTATTCCTGTCTACATTATATCATCTTGCTTATTGCGATATTTTGTTTCTTATGAACTTAATAATTTGAGATGCATGTTGGATAACGGTCTTGGGATGGAGTAATAGTAATAAATGCAGTTGGATTAACAATCTACTTATCACAGATGTAATGCCTATGTGTGGTTATTCCATTACTGATCATAGTTATAATTTGCGCTATTCGGTCGATTGCCCAACAGTAATTTGTCCATCATGCCACTATATGTTTTCAAGAGGGATGTCACTAGTGAACCTATGGCCCATGGGTCTATCTTTCATCAATACAAAAAACACTACAATTGATTTCTCTTACTATTTTTCCGCACTGCCTATCACTATTTGCTTTTAATCTTGTAACTAGCAAGAACAAGAGGATTGGCGACCGCCTTTGCCTTTGTTGGGTGTAAGAGAATTATTTGTTTGTGTGCAGGTATTGCTAAAGTTGTTAGCTTAGTGACTCCTACTGCTTCGATAAACCTTGGTTTTTAACCAAGGGAAATACTTTCTTCTACTATGATACATCACCTTCCTCTTCAGGGAAACCCAACAACTCCTACGAGAGTAGTAGAAGAATTTCGGGTGCCGTTGCCGAGGAGTCATCATCTACGAAATCAAGTGCCTCCACACAAACACCATTTATTTGCTTGTTTTTGTTTTCTTGCCTAGTTATGCTACCTTTATCCTTGACACGTTGAAAACTAAATAAAACAAAGGATATGGAGCCACTTAAATTCCTTACTACTGAAGCTTTCTACTTGGATAATCTTCGATCCATTTGTGCTCGTGCTAGAAATCCAACTAGTTGAGCTGATGAGAAATCATTAGAAGAGCATGCTTACTTTGTGCGCCATCGCTTGTCTCAAAAAGGGAAACACTTGAAGGATCAAATTAATATGTTATATATATTGCTATGCTTGGAATTTGTGCTCTATATATGATTTCACTTGTTTTATAAAAGACAAAAAACACCTTCCCTTTCAATGTGAGTTTGATGATAATAAGATCCTAGGTTCCTATGCTAATGATGTTTATGGTTACTATGATATTGAGCAAATTAAGGAATTTCTTCCTTTTAAGGATGCTTATGAAGTTGGTTCTTTGCTTGAAAATATCATGGCACTCCTTAAAAATCAGAAAAATTTGCTATACTTAAATATTGCTATGAAAATTATGATTGGACGTGATGCCCAGATAATTAGACTACACTAATACACTGCTAATGATTCCACGTCACCTCTGTCACTATAGTTAATCTCAGGATAGTTCAAAACCGATTCAAATTCAAAATTGAATTAAAGGCAAACAACAAAAGTTTTCAAACTTTAAAACTAAAATGTCCGAGTTGTGCCAAGTAATGCAAAGTTAATTGTGGTGAAGAAACCCCACTTTTATAAAATGTTTTAATACTCTAAAATGATTAAAACAGTAGTAGAAACGATTAAATAAGTGCCTTTGATATTTTATAAAATGATAAACTATTTATTTTTTAGGCAGAACTGTTTAGGGTAGTGGGTTATTTTGAAACACTATTTTTGAAGCTATTGTCATATTTTACTAAACTAAAAATAAAGTGTAACTAAAATAAAACAGAAAAGAATAAACGAAAGAAAAAGAAGAAATAAAAAAAGGAAACCTCCCTCCCCTGGGCCAACCGACCCAACAGGCCCGCCCAGTCGGCCACTCCCTCAGCCAGGCTGGCCCACCCCGCACCTCCCCTGGCCTATATGGCCCCCTTGCTCCCCCCTGAAACCATAAAACCGCTACGATCCCCCTCACTCCTCCCAGTCCCCCCTCGATCTGGATCGGGGATTCACCCCGACGACCACGCCTCGCGCCTCCGACGACCGTGCCCCGCACCCCTGACGACGGCGCCCGTCCCCGACGGCGCCCCGCCCCATCAACGGACCTCCTCCTCGCCCCTCCTTCTTCCTCGCACGTCGCCCGCCCGTGGCCTTTGCCTCGTTGACGCCATCGCCGAACGCCACCACATCACCACGCCGTCACCGTCGCATCCCCAACCTCCTCGACCATATATCGATCTTTACGTCTCGACCATTTCGAGACTCCTCGTCATGTCCCCAATCTCATCCGGGACTCCGAACTCCTTCGGTACATCAAAACACATAAACTCATAATATAACCGTCATCGAACTTTAAGCATGCGGACCCTACAGGTTCGAGAACTATGTAGACATGACCGAGACACGTCTCCGGTCAATAACCAATAGCGAAACCTGGATGCTCATATTGGCTCCCACATATTCTACGAAGATCTTTATCGGTCAAACCGCATAACAACATACGTTGTTCCCTTTGTCATCAGTATGTTACTTGCCCGAGATTCGATCATCGGTATCTCAATACCTAGTTCAATCTCGTTACCGGCAGGTCTCTTTACTCGTTCCATAATACATCAACACGCAACTAACTCATTAGTTGCAATGCTTGCAAGTCTTAAGTGATGTGCATTACCGAGTGGGCCCAGAGATACCTCTCCGACAATCGGAGTGACAAATCATAATATCGAAATACGCCAACCCAACAAGTACCTTCGGAGACACCTGTAGAGCACCTTTATAATCACCCAGTTACGTTGTGACGTTTGGTAGCACACAAAGTGTTCCTCCGGTAAACGGGAGTTGCATAATCTCATAGTCATAGGAACATGTATAAGTCATGAAGAAAGCAATAGCAACAAACTAAACGATCAAGTGCTAAGCTAACGGAATGGGTCAAGTCAATCACATCATTCTCCTAATGATGTGATCCCGTTAATCAAATGACAACTCATGTCTATGGTTAGGAAACATAACCATCTTTGATCAACGAGCTAGTCAAGTAGAGGCATACTAGTGACACTCTGTGTGTCTATGTATTCACACATGTATTATGTTTCTGGTTAATACAATTCTAGCATGAATAATAAACATTTATCATGATATAAGGAAATAAATAATAACTTTATTATTGCCTCTAGGGCATATTTCCTTCAGTCTCCCACTTGCACCAGAGTCAATAATCTAGTTCACATCGCCATGTGATTTAATACCAATAGTTCACATCACCATGTGATTAACACCCATAGTTCACATTGACATGTGACCAACACCCAAAGGGTTTACTAGAGTCAATAATCTAGTTCACATCGCTATGTGATTAACACCCAAAGAGTACTAAGGTGTGATCATGTTTTGCTTGTGAGAGAAGTTTAGTCAACGGGTCTGCCACTTCAGATCCGTAAGTATTTCGCAAATTTCTATGTCAACAATGCTCTGCATGGAGCTACTCTAGCTAATTGCTCCCACTTTCAATATGTATCCAGATTGAGATTTAGAGTCATCTGGATCAGTATCAAAATTTGCATCGACGTAACCCTTTACGACGAACCTTTTTGTCACCTCCATAATCGAGAAACATATCCGTATTCCACTAAGAATAATTTTGACCGCTGTCCAATGATCTACTCCTAGATCACTATTGTACTCCCTTGCCAAAAACAGTGTAGGGTATACAATAGATCTGGTACACAACATGGCATATTTTATAGAACCTATGGCCAAGGCATAGGGAATGACTTTCATTCTCTTTCTATCTTCTGCCGTGGTCGGGCTTTGAGTCTTACTCAGTTTCACACCTTGTAACACAGGCAAGAACTCTTTCTTTGACTGTTCCATTTTGAACTACTTCAAAATCTTGTCAAGGTATGTACTCATTGAAAAACTTATCAAGCTTCTTGATCTATCTCTATGGATCTTGATGCTCAATATGTAAGCAGCTTCACTGAGGTCTTTCTTTAAAAAATCTTTTCAAACACTCCTTTATGCTTTGCAGAATAATTCTACATTATCTTCGATCAACAATATGTCATTCACATATACTTATCAGAAATGCCGTAGTGCTCCCACTCACTTTCTTGTAAATACAGGCTTCACTGCAAGTCTGTATAAAACTATATGCTTTGATCAACTTATCAAAGCGTATATTCCAACTCCGAGATGCTTGCACCAATCCATAGATGGATCGCTGGAGATTGCAAATTTTGTTAGCACCTATAGGATTGACAAAACTTTCTTGTTGCATCATATACAACTCTTCTTTAATAAATCCATTAAGGAATGTAGTTTTGTTTATCCATTTGCCAGATTTCATAAAATGTGGCAATTGCTAACATGATTCGGACAGACTTAAGCATAGATACGAGTGAGAAACTCTCATCATAGTCAACACTTTGAACTTGTCAAAAACCTTTTGCGACAATTCTAGCTTTGTAGATAGTAACACTACTATCAGCATCTGTCTTCCTCTTGAAGATCCATTTAATCTCAATGGCTCGTCGATCTTTGGGCAAGTCAATCAAAGTCCATACTTTGTTCTTATACATGGATCTCATCTCAGATTTCATGGCCTCAAGCCATTTCGCGGAATCTGGGCTCATCATTGCTTCCTCATAGTTCCTGGGTTCGTCATGGTCAAGTAACATGACCTCCAGAACAGGATTACCATACCACTCTGGTGCGGATCTCACTCTGGTTTACCTACGAGGTTCGGTAGTAACTTGATCTGAAGTTACATGATCATCATCATTAGCTTCCTCACTAATTGGTGTAGTAGTCACAGGAACAGATTTCTGTGATGAACTACTTTCCAATAAGGGAGCAGGTACAGTTACCTCATCAAGTTCTACTTTCCTCCCACTCACTTCTTTCGAGAGAAACTCTTTCTCTAGAAAGGATCCATTCTCAGCAATGAATATCTTGCCTTCGGATCTGTGATAGAAGGTGTACCCAACATTTTCTTTTGGGTATCCTATGAAGACGCACTTCTCCGATTTGGGTTTGAGCTTATCAGGTTGAAACCTTTTCACATAAGCATTGCAACCTCAAACTTTAAGAAACGACAGCTTAGGTTCCTTGCCAAACCATAGTTCATACGGTGTTGTCTCAACGGATTTAGATGGTGCCCTATTTAACGTGAATGTAGCTGTCTCTAATGCATAACCCCAAAGCGATATGGTAAATTGGTAAGAGACATCATAGATCGCACCATATCTAATAAAGTACGGTTACGACATTC
The DNA here is from genome assembly GCF_003073215.2 of Triticum urartu. Classification (NCBI taxonomy): domain Eukaryota; kingdom Viridiplantae; phylum Streptophyta; class Magnoliopsida; order Poales; family Poaceae; genus Triticum; species Triticum urartu. The sequence goes on along the minus strand of NC_053027.1, from coordinate 184,691,528 downwards.
GGACACGCCATTACACTGTGGTGTTCCAGGTGGCGTGAGTAGTGAAACTATTTCACATCATTTTAACTGAAGGCCAAACTCGTAACTCAAATATTTTACTTCTGCGATCATATCATAGAAACTTTTATTTTTGTTACAATGATTCTCCACTTCACTCTGAAATTCTTTGAACTTTTCAAATGTTTCAGACTTGTGTTTCATCAAGTAGATATACCCATATCTTCTCAAATCATCTGTGAAGGTCAGAAAAATAACGATACCCGCCGTGAGCCTCAACACTCATCGGACTGCATACATCAGTATGTACGATTTCCGACAAGTCTGTTGCTCGCTCCATTGTTCCGGAGAACGGAGTCTTAGTCATCTTGCCCATGAGGTATGGTTCGCAAGCATCAACTGATTCATAATCAAGTGAGTCCAAAAGCCCATCAGCATGGATTTTCTTCATGCGCTTTACACCAATATGACCTAAACAGCAGTGCCACAAATAAGTTGCACTATCATTATTAACTTTGCATCTTTTGGCTTCAATATTATGAATATGTGTATCACTACGATCGATATCCAACGAACCATTTTCATTGGGTGTATGACCATAGAAGGTTTTATTCATGTAAACAGAGCAACAATTATTCTCTAACTTAACTGAATAATCGTTTTGCAATAAACATGATCAAATCATATTCATGCTCAACGCAAACACCAAATAACATTTATTTAGGTTTAACACTAATCCCGAAAGTATAGAGAGTGTGCGATGATGATCATATCAATCTTGGAACCATTTCCAATACACATCGTCATTTCACCCTTAACTAGTCTCTGTTCATTCTGCAACTCCTGTTTCGAGTTACTATTCTTAGCAACTGAACTAGTATCAAATACTGAGGGGTTGCTATAAACACTAGTAAAGTACACATCAATAACATGTATATCAAATATACCTATGTTCACTATGCCATCCTTCTTATCCGCCAATTACTTGGGGTAGTTCCGCTTCTAGTGATCAGTCCCTTTGCAATAGAAGCACTTAGTCTCAGGCTTAGGTCCAGACTTGGGCTTCTTCACTTGAGCAGCAACTTGCTTACCGTTCTTCTTTAATTTCCCCTTCTTTCCTTTGCCCCTTTTCTTGAAACTAGTGGTCTTGTCAACCATCAACACTTGATCTTTTTCTTGATTTCTACCTTCGTTAATTTCAGTATCACGAAGAGCTTGGGAATCGTTTTCCGTTATCCCTTGCATATTATAGTTCATCACGAAGTTCTAGTAACTTGGTGATGGTGACTAGAGAATTCTGTCAATCACTATTTTATCTGGAAGATTAACTCCCACTTGATTCAAGCGATTGTAGTACCCAGACAATCTGAGCACATGCTCACTGCTTGAGCTATTCTCCTCCATCTTTTAGCTAGAGAACTTGTTGGAGACTTCATATCTCACAACTCGGGTATTTGCTTGAAATATTAACTTCAACTCCTGGAACATCTCATATGGTCCATGACATTCAAAACGTCTTTGAAGTCCCGATTCTAAGCTGTTTAAGCATGGTGCACTAAACTATCAAGTAGTCATCATATTGAGCTAGCCAAACGTTCATAACATCTGCATTTGCTCCTGCAATAGGTCAGTCACCTAGTGGTGCATCAAGGACATAATTCTTCTGTGCAGCAATGAGGATAAACCTTAGATCACGGATCCAATCCGCATCATTGCTACTAACATCTTTCAACTTAGTTTTCTCTAGGAACATATCAAAAATAAAACGGGGAAGCAATAACGCGAGCTATTGATCTACAATATAGATATGCAAATACTATCAGGACTAAGTTCATGATAAATTAAAGTTCAATTAATCATATTACTTAAGAACTCCCACTTAGAAAGACATCCCTCTAATCTTCTAAGTAATCACGTGGTCCAAATCAACTAAACCATAACCGATCATCACATGAAATGGAGTAGTTTTCAATGGTGAACATCACTATGTTGATCATATCTACTATATGATTCACGCTCGACCTTTCGGTCTCAGTGTTCCGAGGCCATATCTGCATATGCTAGGCTCGTCAAGTTTAACCTGAGTATTCTGCGTGTGCAAAACTGGCTTGCACCCGTTGTAGATGGACGTAGAGCTTATCACACCCGATCATCATGTGGTGTCTAGGCACAACGAACTTTGGCAACGGTGCATACTCAGGGAGAACACTTTTATCTTGAAATTTAGTGAGAGATCATCTTATAATGCTACCGTCAATCAAAGCAAGATAAGATGCATAAAAGATAAACATCACATGCAATCAATATAAGTGATATGATATGGCCATCATCATCTTGTGCTTGTGATCTCCATCTCCGAAGCACCGTCATGATCACCATCGTCACCGGCGCGACACCTTGATCTCCAGCATAGCATCATTGTCGTCTCGCCAATCTTATGCTTCCACGACTATCGCTACCGCTTAGTGATAAAGTAAAGCATTACAGGGCGATTGCATTGCATACAATAAAGCGACAACCATATGGCTCTTGCCAGTTGCCGATAACTCGGTTACAAAACATTATCGTCTCATACAATAAAATTTAGCATCATGTCTTGACCATATCACATCACAACATTGTAACGCCCTCGATGCGGCTATATCTCCTACGTGTCGAAGCACGGCTTAGAGGCATAACCGATTGAAAGCAATGTCGCAAGTAAGGCAATCTTCACAACATCCCATGTAAATAGATAATAAAAGGGGAAGGTACATAGTTGGCTTACACTCGCCACGTCAACCAAAGTACATAAATAGCATTACATCATCCAATCGCTCATGGCCCGACTACGGTGCCAAAATAAAGGATCAACCCAACATGCGACACGGTCCCGATCGCCCCAACTGGGCACCACTACTGATCATCAGGGAAAGACACATAGTAACGGCGTGAGTCCTCGTCGAACTCCCACTTGAGCTCAAGCGCGTCATCTGGAACGGAGTCATCTGGCCCTGCATCTGGATTGGAAGTAATCTGTGAGCCATGGGGGACTCAGCAATCTCACACCCTCGCGATCAAGACTATTTAAGCTCATAGCTAAGGCAAGGTAATATGTGGAGCTGCAGCAAGCGACTAGTATATATGGTGTCTAACCTGTTCGCAAAAGAGAGCGAGAAGAGAAGGCAAAGCGCGAACGAAGAACTAGAGAACAACCTGCGGCAAGCATTACTCCAACACCGTGTTCACTTCCCGGACTCCGCTGAGAAGAGACCATCACGGTAACTCACACAGTTGATTCATTTTAATTAAGTTAAGGTTTAAGTTATCTACAACCGGATATTAACAAATTCCCATCTGCCCATAACCGCGGGCACGGCTTTCGAAAGTTCAAATCCCTGCAGGGGAGTCCCAACTTAGCCCATGACAAGCTCTCACGGTCAACGAAGGATATACCTTCTCCCGAGACATTCCGATCAGACTCGGTATCCCGGTTCTACAAGACACTTCGACAAGTTAAAACAAATCCAGCAACACCGCCCGAATGTGGCGACAAATCCCGATAGGAGCTGCACATATCTCGTTCTCAGGGCACACTCAGATTGTCCAAGGTACGGTTAGGCCAGCCCAGAGTTGCCCCTGGTGGCCACCGGCAACTGACAGGTTGGACCAACACTCAGAGGAGCACTGGCCCGGGGGGGTTTAAAATAAGATGACCCTCGGGCTCCGGAAACCCAAGGGAAAAAGAGGCTAGGTGGCAAATGGTAAAACCAAGGTTGGGCATTGCTGGAGGAGTTTTATTCAAGGCGAACTGTCAAGGGGTTCCCATTATTACCCAACCGCGTAAGGAACGCAAAATCCGGGAACATAACACCGATATGACGGAAACTAGGGCGACAAGAGTGGAACAAAACACTAGGCAAAAGGCCGAGCCTTCCACCCTTTACCAAGTATATAGATGCATTAAGATAACAAGATAATATAATGATATCCCAACAAGAAAATAATGTTCCAACAAGGAACAATCTCCAATCTTCACCTGCAACTAGCAACGCTATAAGAGGGGGCTGAGCAAAGCGGTAACATAGCCAATCAACGGTTTGCTAGGACATGGTGGGTTAGAGGTTTGACATGTCAATTTGGGAGGCATGATAAGAAAGTGGTAGGCATCGTAGCATAGGCAAAGCAAAAGAGCGAGCATCTAGCAAAGCAAAGATAGAAGTGATTTCGAGGGTATGATCATCTTGCCTGCAAAGTTGTCAGAGTTGACTGGATCCTCGAAAGCAAACTCAACGGGCTCCTCGTTAGCGAACTCGTCTCCCGGCTCTACCCAAACAAGACAAACAAGCAAAAGGAACACAATCAACCACGTGCAAATGCTCGTGCAAATCATCGAAAACATATGCAACATGTATGCTATGCGGGATCGATAGTGATAGCATATGCAAGATTTACAAGGAAATGAATGAACTCTCCTTCTACTTGGGAAACCAAGAGTCCACTGAATGTCAGTGTATTTCGCTTGAAAATCGATCATAAAGATACACCGGAATCGACATGCAGTTTGGAAATGGCAAGCAAACAAATATGGCACCGGTCTGCGATAAGCAAGTAGCCATCTAAATGCAATCAAGATAATGCTACAGCACTCAAACATGGCAACAAAATACATGGAAAACACATGGAAGGGATCCACTCATGAAGCTTAACAAAATATGAACACTGAGCTACGGCCAATTCATGCATTAACAGGTTCAAACAAGCATGGCAAAAGTGCAATTGGTAAACAGACTTCAGACTTAGTGAAATTAACACTTGTCTGGAATTTCAGATCAGGTAGCACACTTTGGAGCAAGAAAACTATATGCTAGAGGAACTTAACATGGAAAAGTAAGGTATGGCATGGAGCTACTCAAAGAGCTTAACAAAAGTCCCTTAGTGACCTTGAGCCAAAAGGGATCAGAAAATACAATTGCAAGCATGTGAACATGGCAAAAACATAATCAGATCACAGACTTGGTGAAAAACTGGAGCATGCAAATGTCTCAGCGAGTAGGCATGTTTACGAGATCGATGCACTCACTACAGAGCAAGGCATGACAATCTAAGCATACACCCATCAAGAATACACATTATACAAGCTAGAAATGGCAATAACAACAACATAGCATGCACGGATCAACTACAACATCCTCGGCAAAATCGCTAACAAGTAGACAATCTGCCCAGATTCACGAAATAGCAAAAGTAGAGCTCGATTGACTCAAGCTAGGGTGCTCCATAATTGCAAGCAAAGACATGGATGGATAGAGCACTACAAGATTAACAAAACATCCTTAGTGATCATCCTCAAAAGAGGCACGGATCACTAGGAAACAACATGGACATATGGCATATTGATAAAAACAGATCAAGGACTTAGTGGAATTGCTAAGTCCCTGAAATCAGCATTAACGAATGCATCACTTTGCATGCTTGTGCTAGTCACCACACACATCGCAAAAATACATGGATAGCACCTCTGTAAAGATGGCAAAGCATATAATAAACTCATGTAGAGCTCAGGGGCATATCATGCACACATTAATCATGGCAAAAATGACAAATAGCTATTTGGTGCAGCAGATCTGACACTTAACTCAAATAGCACTCTTCCAACCACATTTCGGGCATCAAGATGAGCTCAAATGAAAATGATGCAATGAGATGAAATGATATACTCTCTGAGGCGAACATTTTGATATGCTACACGCCCAAAACGGAGCTACGGATGCAGAGATATAGCATGATGAACATATCAAATTATTAGGGTTTCGGGGATAAAAAGTCAATCGTCCGGATATTTAGATCTGAGATCTGGCCGGGCAGGCAAAACGAGGATCACCGGCCGGATCCGAAGAACTTGCCGGAGTAGCAGGTCTTCATCGCCGGGGAGGGAGGAGGAGGCGCGGGGCAGCGCCTGAGTTGGTGCAGACGGTGGAGGGGCTCGGCTCCCGCGGTGCGGGCGCGCGGCGGCGAGGTCCGGCCGGCGTCAGGCGGTGGCCGGCGCGGTGTGGCACGGTGGGGCTCCGCCGGCGGAGAGGCAGCGCGCGGGCGGCGGCGGCCGGATCCGAGGAAGACGGCGGCGGGGCGCGGGCGTGAGGCGGCGGAGGAGATGGGCGTCGGGGCCCCTCCCCGGGCCGAGCGGGCCGGCGGCGGGAGGAGATGCGGCGGCGACATGTGGTGTCGTCTGGTAGGTCCGGGCGAGCGGCAGACGTTGTCCGGTCTGAAACGGACGCGTCTGGCGGCGGAGAGAGAGGATTTTTAGGGTTTCGGGAGAGGGGAACCGAGAATTTGGAGGAGGGGCTATTTATAGGCACAGAGGGAGCTAGGAGTGTCCAAATGAGGTGCGGTTTTCGGCCACGCGATTGTGATCGAACGCTCTAGATGATGGAGGGGGTTTTGGTTGGTTTTGGGCCAAATTGGAAGGGTGTTGGGCTGCAACACACACGATGCCTTCTCGGTCCCTTGGTTAACCGTTGGAGCATCAAACGAAGTCCAAATGTTTTGAAACTTGACAGGCGGTCTACCGGTAGTAAACCAAGGCCGCTTGGCAAGTCTCGGTCCAATCCGGAAATGTTTAACCCCCACACACGAAAAGAAGGTAGAAATGACCACCGGAGGAGAACGGAGCACCGGAATGCAAAACGGACAACGGGGAAAATGCTCGGATGCATGACGAACACGTATGCAAATGCAATGCACATGATGACATGATATGAGATGCATGACAACGACAACAACACACGGAGACAAAAACCCGAACCCGAGGAAATAAAATAACTTAGCGCCGGAAACGGCAAGAGTTGGAGTACATATTAGGTAAATTACATCCAGGGTGTTACAACACTCCACCACTACGAAAGGATCTCGTCCCGAGATCTAGGACTGGAAGAACAAAGGGTACTCAGAACGGAGGTGATCCTCGCGTTCCCAGGTGGCTTCATGGTCGGAATGGTGTGACCACTTGACTTTGAGGAATTTGATTGACTTATTGCGAGTCTTGCGTTCAGTCTCTTCAAGAATAGCAACGGGGTGCTCACAATAAGAGAGATCTTCTTGGAGATCAATGTCTTCGAAGTTGACGGTGCGGTCAGGAGTCTTGAAGCACTTGCGGAGCTAAGAGACATGGAACACGTCGTGCACATTAGCAAAGTTTGAAGGAAGCTCGAGTTGATAGGCGAGATCGCCTCTCTTGCTGACGATCTTGAAAGGACCCACGTATCTAGGGGCAAGCTTCCCTTTGATACCAAAGCGACGAGTACCTTTCATTGGAGAGACGCGGAGGTAAACATGATCTTCGATCTCGAAAGCCAAATCATGGTGCTTACTATCATAGTAGCTCTTCTGGCGCGATTGCGCTGCTTTGAGGTTATCACGAATGACTTTGCACATCTCCTCTGCCTCTGTGTTTAAGTCATTTACCAGAAGTTGACGTTCACCGGTTTCAGACCAGTTGAGAGGGGTACGACACTTCCTGCCATACAGAATTTCGAATGGGGCCTTGCCCGAACTTGCTTGAAAACTGTTGTTGTAGGAGAATTCAGCATATGGAAGACAATCCTCCCACTTCATGCCGAAGGATATCACACAAGCCCTAAGCATATCTTCAAGAATCTGATTGACACGCTCGACTTGACCGCTAGTTTGAGGATGGAAAGTTGTGCTGAAGCGGATGTTGGTGCCCATGGCCTTCTGAAAAGACTCCCAAAACTTGGAGGTAAAGATGCTGCCACGGTCTGAAGAGATCACCTGTGGAATACTATGCAGAGAGACAATCCGAGAGGTATATAGCTCCGCCAATTGAGCTGCAGTGATTGACTCTTTGATAGGCAGAAAGTGAGCCACTTTAGTGAGTTTGTCGATGACAACGAATATAGCATCATTGCCACACTTGGACTTTGGAAACCCAGTCACGAAGTCCATCTCAATGTGGTCAAACTTCCATTCTGGAATGGCAAGAGGTTGGAGGAGACCAGCTGGCCTTTGGTGTTCTGCCTTCACTCTTCTGCAGACATCACACTCATTCACGAACTGAGCAATCTCGCGCTTCATTAGAGTCCACCAATAAGCCTGCTTGAGGTCCTGATACATCTTCGTACTCCCAGGGTGGATGGAGAGGAGTGAATTGTGAGCCTCGTTCATGATCGCTTTACGAAGGTCACCTTTGGGCACAACAATACGATCCTCGAAGAAGAGAGTATCCTTGTCATCAAGGCGGTAGCACTTGTACTTGGGTTGGCTCTTGGCAATCCCAATCTTCACCTTCTTCACCATAGCATCAAGAAGTTGAGCCTCGCGAATCTGGTCTTCCAAGGTAGGAGAGACTTGAAGGTTGGCGAGGAAACCTTCAGGAACAACTTGCAGATTAAGTTTGCGGAAAGCTTCACAAAGCTCGGTTTGGTAAGGCTTGAGAATCAGACTGTTGCAATAAGCCTTCCTGCTCAATGCGTCAGCAATCACATTAGCCTTTCCTGGAGTATACTCGATACTCGGATTATACTCTTGAATCATTTCGACCCATCGAGTCTGCCTGAGGTTGAGATTAGGCTGAGTGAAGATGTACTTAAGACTCTTGTGGTCAGTGAAGATGTCCACTTTTCTTCCCAATAAGAGATGTCTCCAAGTCAAAAGAGCATGCACAACTGCTGCCAACTCGAGGTCATGAGTGGGGTAGTTCTTCTCGTTGGGCTTCAACTGGTGAGAGGTATAAGCCACAACTTTTTTCTCTTGCATCAACACTGCACCAAGACCTTGGAGAGAGGCATCGCAGAAGACCTCGAACGGTTTAGATTCATCAGGAGGAGTCAGAACTGGAGCAGTGACCAATTTCTCTTTCAAAGTGTTGAAAGCGATGTCACATTCCGGAGACCAAATGTACTTGACGTGCTTCTGGAGAAGGTTTGAATGAGGCTTCACGATCTTTGAAAAGTTCTCAACGAACCTTCGACAATAGCTTGCGAGACCGAGGAAGCTACGGAGTTGCTTCACGTTCTGAGGCGGTTCCCAATTCACAATTGCGGACACCTTCTCAGGATTCACCGCAATGCCCTTGGCAGAGATGATATGCCCAAGATAAAGAACCTCATCGAGCCAAAACTCGCACTTTGAGAACTTGGCGTAGAACTGGTGTTCCCTGAGCTTATCGAGCACCAAACGCAAGTGCTTGGCATGATCTTCCTTGTTCTTCGAAAAGACCAGAATGTTGTCGAGATAGACCAAAACAAAGTCATTTGTGTAGGCGTTGAAGATGAAGTTCATCATGCGAGAGAAAGTAGGAGGAGCGTTGACGAGGCCAAAAGACATGACAGCGTATTCATATGAACCATAGCTTGTCCTGAAAGCCGTCTTGGGAATATCTTGCTCACGGATTCGAATCTGGTGATAACCCGTACGGAGATCAAGCTTGGAGAATACTTGGGCACCTTTGAGTTGTTCGAACAGCTCGTTGATGTTGGGAAGTGGGTACTTGTTCTTGATAGTCTTCTTGTTCAATGGACGGTAGTCAACACAAAGTCGGTCCATTCCATCCTTCTTCTTCACAAAGAGTACTCCACAACCCCACGGAGAGGAACTAGGTCGGATGAGACCCATTCGCTCTTGAATATCGAGTTGCTTCTTCAGCTCCTTTAGCTCTTCAGGTCCGAGCTTGTAAGGACGCTTGCAAACCGGTTCCGTGCCAAGCTCAAGATCGATGACGAATTCAACTGGCCGGTGCGGAGGCATTCCTGGAAGCTCTTCTAGAAAGATGTCTTGATATTCGCAAACGACTGGGATTTGCGAGATGGCATCCATTTCACCCTTCTCATTGAGAGAAAACAGACGGATTGTATCATCGCGAGCGGCAAAGACAATTACATCCTCAGACGAATGAGTCAGTTGAATCTGCCTGGCTGCACAATCAAGATGCGCCTTGTGCTTAGAAAGCCAATCCATTCCGAGAATAAGATCAATATCCGAGTTACCAAGAACCGTTGGAGAAGCCAGAAACTTGTAGTCACCCAAAGTGATAGTAACATCCGGAACGATGGAGTTAGCATGCATGCGCTTACCGGGAGAGACAACTGCTAACGGACTAGACAAAACTTGCAAAGCCAATTCATGCCTAGATGTAAACGGTCTTGAGATGAAACAATGCGATGCACCAGTGTCAAAAAGAACTTTAGTTGGAATATCATTAACAGGAAGGTTACCCATGATGACATCTGACGAGTCCTCTGCCTGAGCTGCATTCATCAAATTGACCTTGGCGTGCTTGGGGTTATGCTTGACCACAGCTGTACTTGCCGATCTCACAGGAGGAGGAGGAGGGAGACGCCTCTGGTTGAAGCACTTGTTGGCATAGTGACCCTTCTGTTGGCACTTGTTGCACGTGACCTCTGAAATCGGATGGTGATACGGAGCACTCGATCTTGGAGCTTGAGACGAAGTCTTGTTCTGAAAGCCAGGGTTGGCTGGGTGGGAAGATCCACTGCCACCTTTGCTCTTCTGCTGATACGGCTGACGGAATGGAGGAGGAGGAAGCCAATACTTCTGCTGCTTGGCCACTTGAGTAGAGGAAGAAGGAGTAGCATCTCTGACTCGCTTCTTGGAAGCATCACACTTCAGTTGAGCAGCCTCTTGCTTCAATGCCATGTTGTAGAACTCATCGTACCTCAAGGGCTCGAAGAGAACAAGAGCTAGCTGGATTTCCTCTCTGAGACCACCCCTGAACTGGTATATCATGCTCTTCTCATCAGGGACGTCCTGCTTAGCAAAGCGGGCGAGCTTCTGAAACAACTTGTTGTAGTCATAGACAGACAAAGAACCTTGCTTCAGGTTGCGGAATTCCTCACGCTTGCTTTCAACCACGCTGCGAGGAATATGATGAGCTTTGAAGTCTTGACGGAATTCATCCCAGGTAATCACACGCCCTCCTCTAGAATCCTTGTACTGCTGGAACCATTCTGCAGCTTGGTCTTTGAGTTGGAAGGAAGTGAACTTGACAAAGTCCTCAGGCCTGACGTTACTGCACTCGAAATGCTTGCACAAGTCCACAAGCCAATCGTCAGCATCAGTTGCCTCAACACAATTGCTGAAGGTCTTTGGCTGGTTAGCAAGGAACTGGTTGAGTGTAGCAAAGTGATTCTGATTGTTGCCTTGGTTCGCTTGGTTGCGCTCTTGAAGAATTTGCATGATTAACTGCGTGTTTGCATTGGTTGCGGCCAGCACAGCTTGCCATGCCTCCGGAGGAGGTGGAGGTGGTGGCGGATCCTGATTCTGATTCTGATTTTTTCCCTTAGCGGGAGCCATCCTGAAGAAGGTGACATCCGTTAGCACATTGACAGATAAAATTGAAGCTGAATCAAGCGGGTTGAAATTGCAACATATAGTCTTCACATCCGAACATAAGAACGAATGCATTCCAATTGAAATGGTCACATATCCATAAATTGAGAAGCCACTTAGAATTTAGGTAGAGGAATAAATCAACAAGGTACGGAACAAGAACGAATACTCGGTAAGAAATCCCAATCTCAAACCAAATATCCGTGGAAGAAAAGCTAGAGCTACAAGAATTCCCACCTATGAAACTCCCGAACCTTTCCGGTTATGCAATCAGGTGTTGGGGATACAGGGGAAGCATAAGATCTCACCCAAATCTAGCAAATCCTACATCCAGCTATATCCATCCTTCAACACATAACCGAGAAAAACTTCGGAAACCATCTACCTTAACCTTCGAAAAGCATCCGTTATACAATTATGGCAATGCTCCCGAACTCCCGCCCTAGTACTGGGTGGCGTCGAGGTTATCTCACCAACAACTGCATAAAAGAGATTTTCGATGTCGACGAACTAAACTCAGGTATTCCAGAACTGCAACGATAAAATTGTGACAACAACACCCGGAGCTCAACTCCCCGGGACACTGCCACAACCCCTAAATGATAGGAGGCACCAAGAACAATGTTCTCATCACAAAACCATCGGAACGATTCCAAGATACCCGCGTGATCCTAAATTTTTTTAGTGAAATTTGAGAAGAGAAGAGTCAAAACTCTACGTCAGGATGCCTTACCAGAGCGATGAAGGGACTGGGGAGTAAAAAGAATTCCTAAAACTCTCTGATATATAATTCCTAAATGACTCAAAACATTTTTCTAGACTCAACAACGACTGATAAAAATGATCAAGCAGTAGGGGCTCCTAAGGTCGGGGAAGGCTCTGATACCAACTTGTAACGCCCTCGATGCGGCTATATCTCCTACGTGTCGAAGCACGACTTAGAGGCATAACCGCATTGAAAGCAATGTCGCAAGTAAGGCAATCTTCACAACATCCCATGTAAATAGATAATAAAAGGGGAAGGTACATAGTTGGCTTACACTCGCCACGTCAACCAAAGTACATAAATAGCATTACATCATCCAATCACTCATGGCCCGACTACGGTGCCAAAATAAAGGATCAACCCAACATGCGACACGGTCCCGATCGCCCCAACTGGGCACCACTACTGATCATCAGGGGAAGACACATAGTAACGGCGTGAGTCCTCGTCGAACTCCCACTTGAGCTCAAGCGCGTCATCTGGAACGGAGTCATCTGGCCCTGCATCTGAATTGGAAGTAATCTGTCAGCCACGGGGGACTCAGCAATCTCGCACCCTCGCGATCAAGACTATTTAAGCTCATAGGTAAGGCAAGGTAATATGTGGAGCTGCAACAAGCGACTAGCATATATGGTGTCTAACCTATTCGCAAAAGAGAGCGAGAAGAGAAGGCAAAGCGCGAACGAAGAACTAGAGAACAACCTGCGGCAAGCATTAATCCAACACCGTGTTCACTTCCCGGTCTCCGCTGAGAAGAGACCATCACGGTAACTCACACAGTTGATTCATTTTAATTAAGTTAAGGTTTAAGTTATCTACAACCGGATATTAACAAATTCCCATCTGCCCATAACCGCGGGCACGGCTTTCGAAAGTTCAAATCCCTGCAGGGGAGTCCCAACTTAGCCCATGACAAGCTCTCACGGTCAACGAAGGATATACCTTCTCCCGAGACATTCCGATCAGACTCGGTATCCCGGTTCTACAAGACACTTCGACAAGTTAAAACAAATCCAGCAACACCGCCCGAATGTGGCGACAAATCCCGATAGGAGCTGCACATATCTCGTTCTCAGGGCACACTCAGATTGTCCAAGGTACGGTTAGGCCAGCCCAGAGTTG